>NC_092688.1:43638310-43890810 GCF_964275005.1 Diadema setosum | reverse complement strand
ATGTGATTTTTTTTTTTTTTCATGTACAGAATGATCAGGAAAATATTAACTTTCAAACATTTGAAGATTTTCAAAGTTTATTCCAAAATACACACATCCATGAAATCATAAACAGGTGATGTTCACCGATATTTGCCTAGTGGGAAAAATTAATCTTACTAAAAGTTTTCACATATTACTGCTTGGCTTCTTTGACCTCACAGGCTCACCGAGGCGTCCAAGGTTTTGTGTACACGTCGAGCGGCACTCCACTAGAGGGCGCCACACTCTCCATCAGCGGCATCGAGCGGAACCACCTCCGGACGTCAGAGCAGGGCGACTTCTGGGCCATCCTGCCGGACGGTCAGTACTCCATCACGGCCAGTGCCGAGGGTCACTCCAGCGAGACCCTGCAGGCCAAGGTGGACGGGTCGGTGGTCGTCGTCCTCAAGTTCACTCTCCCGGAAAAGAACGGCATCCTGGGAATCCCCACCACGCTTTTTCTCGGCATTCTGGGTAATGATCCATTGACTACACAACATTCAAAGAAAATACAGTCAAACCTGTCTTTAGCGGCCACCCAAGGGAGACAAAAAAAGTGGTTGTTGCAGACGGGTGGCCGATGTAGACAGGGCTATTAATATGGCTCTTCTCTTGGGGGAATTGTGTTTAGTGGTCGCATATGGCTGGTGTCTGCTATAGACAGTGTTTGCAGCGCAAACAATATTTCTGGTGCTACATGATGTACTTCCGGGTTTCATCTCATTTTTATTCTTTTTATTTCTTTTGTTTTGACAACAAATAAAGAGGGGTCACATGCCCAGTGTGCCACACCCCCCCCCCCCCAATCCTCCACTGTTATATGAAAACAGAAAAATCAGGGAAGTAGATCAATGAGAATTGGGGAAAAGTAATCAGACACACAAAAGAGTTATGAACTGTAAAAGTTTGTAGAGCAAGGAAAATTGGCAACTCTGTGTTGAATAGCTCTCCATTCGGTTTGTACGCAGTATTAATTTGACAACGAAAATTTTGGAATTTCTATGGTCATAATTCTGTTATTATTTTGAAAATGCAGAAAGTAGTTCGGCTTCCTCATTGATTTCTTCTCACGATTTCTTGAATGGAGCAGTACAAGGAATTAAACTTTGTATGTGTGCAGTTTTAGGTGGAAATATACATGCAATTAAGTTTGTCTGCATCTGACAAGAAAGATGAACTTCGTATTTTTTAATTTTATTAGTGGAAAAATGAGTAAAGAAAAAGACCTCCGGATGCTAGCCCGGTGCTCTACCAACTGAGCTATAGAATGCCCTAGTAACAGTGTTCATCCCAGAAACCCTTAATTCTAAATACTCGTGTGGTCGATACAAGCCATTACATTTTATCTAGTTTATTTGATATGATCTAGACAAAGAAAAGTTTACAAAATATTTGCAAATTTTTGTTTTCGTGCTAACAGTGCATACACAGTATGCAAAAACTGTCTGCAGAGCAAAATATTCAACATTGCCATATGCTATTGAATTATCTTCAGCTGAAAATCAGTACAGCAGCATGAGGAACAGATTTCTGAAAATATGTAAGATATGTGTCTTTTCTTGCCATATGTTATTGATTTTCATCTCATGTGGAAAAGTTTAATGAGGAGAGGTTTGAAAGATGTCTTTTGTTTCATGTGTCGTAGCCTTGAGCATCGCCGCGGTACTCCTCATGGTCGTCTGCTTCACGCGGTCGTGCCGGACGAAGCAGCAGGAGCGGCGGAGGCGCGGCTTCTACCGCCTCGACGGCGAGAGGATGCTCGCTGAAGAATTCCACGACGACCTCGCACTCAAGACCTTCCGGAATGGCGACAAAAAGTCACTGCTGCGGAACATGGAGTTCCACGACTTTACAGACTCTGACAGCGAAGACGAGGCAACCTTCAAGAGGTGATATCGGCTGGCGGTGGTGATGTTAGTAGCTAGTACTTGACACAGGGCAGGTTGTGTCACCCTGTGGCTGCATACATTTGTTATTCTGCGAGATTAAAAGGAACCAAGATCCTTGACAAATATCAATTTCTGATCATTACCGTCATCACAACCTTCATTTGTCCATTTGCGTTATTAACATGATGAGGGCAAACATTTTTTTTTCCACTTAAAGGGTATTCTTGTAGGGTTATTAATATCAGGGGTTGACTTTTTTTCTCTCTCTTTTTCAGGCATACTGGTGATGTCTATACTCTTTTTTCTCGTTTACAAAATATTGGAGTTTGTTAGTCATGTGGAATCTTAGAGAAATCTAATGTATTTTTGCTTATAAGAGAGCACTGCACTGTGATCAAAATTTAGGAAAACTTGTATCTGGTGTTGCCGATATGCAGCTATTGACAGTCTAAACTGAGAGGGAATGATGTGAGTGAATACGAACAGAGAGAGAGGAAAAAAGCAAAACACACACAATTTTGGAAAACCTGACATAAAATGATTTTAGAAGAAAGTAAGAAATGGCACTTTGCAACTAGTACTAGAGACCAAAGAACTTTTTTTCTTCAAAAGTTTTCTTTTCTTTTCCAAAGAATTGGTGCCAATACTACAGATCTTGTCAACGTTGTCTGGGTATTCACACATTGTTTCAGTATCAGTAGACGAGGAAAAGGGCAACTCGTATCAGGACTGCGTTCATTCCATGCGAGATTTTCACCAGGATTACTCTACGCAGAGTGGAGGAGATGATGACTTGTTTATTTCCTTTCAATCCCACTGGGTGTATTGCAGATGGCTTTTGCTCTCGTTTTTTTGCAACTCGCTCTGAAATGATTGTAGAGCCAAGGAAGTATGCCTCTGTGCATTGTTGTGGGTCTGTGTATTTTATCAGATTTATTCATAAAATGATGATTATTCTGTGTATGATTTTTCAGTCTCCCGGTTGCTTTGATTCCTAACTCATTCCAGGGAACGTACTGTATTTAGATGATGATAGATATCCATTGATGTTTGATACTCTTTTATCTTTTCTTTTGATGGCAATCATTTTACTAGATGGTTATTTGTGTGTATCTATTGCAAAAATGAATATTAACCCATTCCAGGGCACACATGATTATTGTTGTAGGTAGGCAATGAAGACCTACTTGAAAAACACTTTGAAGATGATATAACCATCTCCATGTTTTTCAGTTTTTATTAGTTTATAGAAGGTATGTCATGGTTGCTAAGTTGATATTATCATCCTCATGTTTTTTTAGTTTAGTTTAATAGAAGCTATGTCTTGGGTGCTACAGTCATGTGCCTGAAAATTTATGCCCTGAATCTGATGAGTTATTATGAGTAGATACATGTAGTCTTTATTGTTGTAAAATTGGAGTAAAAGATGGATAGATGACTCGGAATCTATAAAGGTCTTATACTGAACCCTAATTATGAACTTAATTTGCAGACAAGTGGATCTGCAATTCAAGATATTTGTAGTACCCGGAACTTGATTCTGCATACAGATGAAATTTTGTGGAATTTAGAAAGGTGTACCTGGACATGCTTTTTTTCAGTTCACCTAAAGACCACAGCATGGACACTTGCGCTGTGGTGTCGGATGTGGTAAACTGGGCTACCATACTATCACCAAAGACTTTTCTTATTTCTGGACTTTGCCTGTATTTAACCCATTGGCTACCTTGTTCTGGTCCAATTTTTGTGCCAACTCAACCACAACAAAGGTCCTAGTTTTGCATCCGTCTTGAGTAGATTGTGTATGGGTGAACTCTCCCTTTAGGCCAATGATGCTGGGATTTTATGGTTCTTGTCCAATCCAGCGCTACTCAGAATGCTTCTCAAAACTTTTGCCGATGATATGCCTTTTGCTTTACTGTGCCTGTCTTTGTATGCATGTGCAGCTGATTTGTTGCAACAAAGCAAGTTTGCTGCCAAAGTTTCAACACTGTACAAGCTGCAGAAAAGGTTGCTGTAACATTGCTACTGTCAAATGCTGTCTGATGTTTAATTGGTAGCGTTCAACAATGGAAAATGAAATGAAAGTGCTAAGATTTTGCTGTTTGTCGTGTAATTGCCAACTACAGGCAGTCACCACCAAGAGGATTATTCTGCAACTTTTCTACATCTATCAATTTCAATTCCTCAGAAGTGTCAGTCACTTATCAGTAAACCTCCATGGAACATATTTGCCAAATGAGTCCTCATAACCTGCCAATCTGAGTAAGTCTTCATTATTTAGAGATGAAATCACCAAGATGATTTTAATAGCTCACCCATGTTGAGCCTTGATATGCCAAAATAATCTTGGCATGATATCAGAAAATGGGGGACTACCCCAGGTGTATGCACACCACAGCAATGCTTAATGGATTTAAAACACATTTTCACAATACCAGTATAACAATGTGGTATGACTTGTAGGGTTCCCCTGGTAGATTGTACCACATATTTTACAGTTCATTAGGGGAACACCCATTATGAAACTTCCATCACCACAAATTTTTCAACAAGTCCAAGATTTGTTGGAATTAGGTTAATCACAAGTGGCAGAAAAAAAAAAAAAACAAAATAGACTAATTTTGCATCATCATACAGTTTGCCATTAGTTAGTTTTATGGGTTTCGGGGTTGTTGGTTTTGTTTTGTTTTTTGTCTACACAAAAGAATTATCTGTTTTTGCATTGAGCTGCAAAGTTTTTTGTTTTGTTTTTCAAAGCATCTGGGTGTGTGTGAAAGGGCCTTCAGTTGCAGTAGCTTCAGCCAGACTAACAGAAGCATCTATGCAGACATGACAAGGCTGACAAATTTTAAGTTTAATCTCCTTCTCTCAGGTCTTCCATATCGTTGAATGCATGATTCATGCTTTACTGCTGTGCCTCATCTTAATTACTGCCACTGCTATTGGAGTGTTTGTGAATTGCAATATGCCACTCTTTTTATTTCATTTTTGTGCATTTGTGTGAGTGTTCGTATACTTCTGTTAAATGTCAGCTGTGTTTATGTGATCAAAATGACTAGTCAAAATTTGCTGTGACTGCTGAAGGAAGGCTTCATGTGCTAACAGATTAGAAATTCAATATTTTATGAAGGTCTCACAATCCCCCCCCCCAAAAAAAAAAAAGTACAGAGCAAGCAAAAAACGTTACAGAAGACCATATTCGTTCACTGCTTGTGCGGATGATTTTACTTCTGTGGTTTACTAATATAGTAATGTCAGTGACTCTATGGATAATTTTCCGGAGTACAAAATAGCAAGCTATTATACCATTTCTTCCTTTTAAATACTCACCAATACTTGGAGTCCAAGCTTGCGTGCTTCAATTGTTACTATATCTGGCTAACCTGACTCTTTTCATGCAAAGATAAGTTTCATGCATAAGATAAGATTACAGGTTAACCCTTTCTGTGCGAGGCACTTTGGACAGTGTGTACAATGCTGTGGGTCTTCAGTGTCATTTAGCACTCACAGCACGCGAAGGGTTAACTTCTCAATTTTGCTTTCATACAGACATTACCAAGCAGTTTTTATTTATTTATTTATTTATTTATTTATTTTATTTATTTATCTATTTTTTTTTGCATTGAAACAGAAAGAGTCTACACAGTGAGCATGCTGTTACGTGACTGATCATCATTGTTTTATATGACATTGTTAGATTGTTATGACATGGAATACATATGCAGAAAAGGAAAGAAAAAAAAATTCGATTTTATTGAAAGCTTTGTTGTTGTTGTTGTTGTTGTTGTTGTAATTTGATGGGTCACCTTGCTTTTTTATCTAGAACAGAAGTCTAATGTATGGTAGGCAACTGCATTGGCCAAAACTTATTGCTATATTTTAAATTGTTGTATGTCTTTATAAATTTTACAAGCAGGTTTCGCTTTTCTGTAGAAAGTTTTTATGAGGATGAAGGGAATGTACATGAACTGAGGTGGTTGGTATGATGATCATATATGTGCTGTTCCTTAACTCTTCATGTGCCATGGTGTAAACCTCTTGTGTACCACATTACCGGTATTCAGAGACCGCAAAGCGTGAGCGTTGACAATGTGTGAGTGTTGTTGGAAAACATTCTATTTGTTTAAAGCCATGTTACTCTTTATAGAAGTATTTATGCCAGAAATGCAGTGTAGCAAGGTTGAAGAGAAAATTTGTCAGCTTTACTGTAATGTAAATCTTATGATAAGTTACGGCTATAACGCTTTTGATATACTATGGCATATTGTGCTTCATCTATACTAATATGCGTGGTTCTGAGGCTGAGCAAAATATGCAAAGTTCGCGAGACATCGACGGAGTCGGGCGTGCAAACATGGCACGCAAAGAGTTAGATCCATTGTCTCAAGCCTTGATGAGGTAAAAAAAAAAAAGCATGATGTGCAAAATGTGACACAGTGTAGAGTTACAGAGGCTGTAATTAGCATCTTTACGCATTCAAGTTCATTGATTGATTTGCAACACACAGCCTTTCACATTTATGCTCTGGAATTTGCAGTGACAGTGTGCCAAACACTACGTCGCAACTTACATAACACACAGACATGTTCTGCTTTGTGTGGATGCTGCAGTGGCCAACTTAATTTGTTTCCTTTCTTATTATTATGCAGTTGGCAGAGTAGTTGATCAGCATCATTCAAGTCATCCATCAGCACATTAATCAGAGGGCTGTTTGTTGTTTTTTTTATCACTGTTCTAAACAGTGGTTTTTAGCTGATGTATGTATAAGCCTTTGGCTTATTAGGGTTGGAAGTTCCAATCTTTGTTCCTGAGGTATTTTAGGTGAAAAGGCTTTCCTTGAAGTACTTTTAGAATGCTGCTGAGTAAAAGACAAGATAATTTATTCTTTAAAAAACAGTATTAGCCTCTTTGATCAGCAAATGTGGTCAAGATGTCAAATGCACACACACTTTCTAGATCACTTGTGTTGAAGATGTGTGTTTAACATTTTGAAGTTAATGATAGTAGTGTATCATTGAAATTAACTTCTACCATCTTTGAGGGTAGGTCCTACTGCTATTTGTGCAATTTACAATTGGAGTAATTCTTGGAATCCTTTATGAAAGTTACAGGTGTCTTGAGTCTTTCCAGGAATTCCTTCTTTGTTTTTCGGTCTTATTTTTTTCATGTATCATTTGCAAACATTTTTTGTCAAAGAGTTACTGTAGTAAAATTGTGAAGCTACAAAATCAGTACAGCATGTGGTAAATCCCTATCACTTTAGCATGATGATTCGGAGTATCAGAATGCCCATACCTGCAACACTGTTTTAATGTTCAATTTTCTCGTCAATGTGTAAAGCTATTGTAGCAGTAAAGTGTGTAAGTAAAGCTCTATTAAAGCATGTACACATGCTAGAGTTAACAAGTTTAAAGAGTGCATTATGCACTTTTTGTGATGAACAAAATAGTGTTTTCCTTTTCATGCGATGGTTAAAAAGAAAAAATGCTCATGCCGTCTCTTTGTATAGTCTTTCACTGTTTCAATTTGATCACCCGAAATTAAGAGGGAAAAATGCACCTTGGGTACTGCAAACTGCCAATTTGTATGTGTCTTAAAGAATTCTATTAATATTTGAATGTGTAACTGGACAAATTTTATTTCAAATTTTGTTCTGCACCATTGATATCAGTTGACGCGGAATGCATTCTGTTGATTGGTAGTTCATGAAGCATGTACTGCAGAGTTTTCGCATGGTTTGTATTTTATACTGTAAAGAAAGTTTTTTTTTTCATGGTTGCTGTAATGCTTTACTATATTTTGTCAAACTACTTACGACGAGTGGAATGAAATCTCTGTTGCAAATCTCGATTGGATAAAATGAATTCACACCCTGGGGAAAATCTGGCAGTTTACTTAGAGTAGTTGTAACATTGAGCTTCCATATATGTTTATTTCAATATCGAGATGAAAAATCATTTTATGCAATTTACTGCTGAAAAAAAAAGAAAGAAAATTGTTTCTTTTATCAAGTTTCTGTTCTTGTGTACATTCCATGTATTGTGACTAGTCAGTCTCTGTATGAATTTTAATTTCCATTTATATGCCTCTTCCCAAAAGTATGCTGGAGGCATGATTTCTCTTGATTTACTTTGTAAATTTATATCTACAGTGTACTTACTATATTTTTTTCTGGCTGTTGAGTTTCATCTTTGTGTGCTAAAGACCTTCATCCCAAAAGCAAAATTCTGTCACGACATTATCACAAGAGGTCACCGAAAGTAATTGTTGACGGTTGAAACCGTGTCCCACCTTGTGGCAGTATTTTGCCGAAGATCAAGACAATTTTAGAGTTGGCACCCTCCAACATTTTAGGAGCATAGTGTACTTTCTCAAGTGGATAGAGTCACTTTATCAATCCTCCACCACATATTATTCTATCTCATTGTAAAAACCCTCAGCCAGCATTTCCACCCTACACAGGAAGAGGGGTGTTCAGGAATGGATCGAATCCACAAAAGGTACAGTTGGTTACAGCTATAATAACAATGTAAGTTGCATATGAAATTTGTTTGCATTTGATCAAGTTTGTGGTATAGCATTGAGAATATTTTTGTGTTCTCGGTGAAAGCAACCTCTTCTCTGTACGAGGTATGCAGTCTTGAGCAATTTTATTATACTACATGCAGCACCACACTACTACTCATGCAGTGAATGAATGAAAGTACAGTATATTATGATTTTTGAGAGATAGAATATTGAATTGAAATCCAGTAAAGTTGATGTTAGACAAGAGTTTATTCTAACAGAAAACTTTTCTACACAGGTATATGGAAAAGTATGAGATAATTTGTATTACATTGTATATTTTTGAAGTATATATTTAAATTTGATTAAATCTCACATGTCAAATCAAGATTCCTGTCTCCTACTCCATCTGTTGTCTGTCCATCTTGCAAGTCTGTTTGTATTTTTGTTTGTTTGTATAGATGGCAATCAAAAAGTTCTATCTCTGTTGTCACTGTTTATCATAATAAGACAGAATTCTGAATCTATTGGTCATATTGTGTGGGGGCTATGTAGCAAGATGGATAAAAACTTTAACCCTATTCTAACTGGGGGGGGGGGGTCAAATTGACCCCCCTCGACGTTTCGCGCCATGATTCCGCAACGCGCAAAGATTTTGCCGCGTCGTTTCATGACTTTTTTCATTGAAGTCTCCCGCATATTTTGAGACCAAATATGCGACGTCCGGGTACACCGTTCTGAAGTTATGCAATGTTTTGCATATGCATGTCAACCCGAAAACCGCTCGAATTCATGATTTCGTGTGCAAATCCAGTGCAAACTGTGTTTTTTTGTTTAATTGATATATAAATGAGATTATTTCAACTTTTAACCATTGAAATAAATCAATTCTAATGTAGATAAGCTTGAAAAAGTGCCTCCAACAAATTTTGGCAAAAAAAACAATAGAAAACAAAAGATCGAAAAAACAAAATACATAAGAAATTAACAAAACAATAAAAAACAAAAGAAAATGGTTTTGATTGCACTATTTTTTTACAAGAAAATTGTTTGATGTGTCTTTAGGAACTCTGACACAAAAATTTAATAATCCTTCAGTCTTTTTGATGGAGTTATAGATGAAAATATGATTTCATGCGTTAATTTGCATAATTAATTTATTAAAAAATATGAAATCAACATTTTTCTATTGTATGACCATGTAAACTTGTAGTTGACATCCGGTTCTATGTTCAGGCAAAATTTTGCAGCGATCGCGCGATCTGCGGCCGAGATCTGGGGGGGGGGTCAAATTGACCCCCCCAGTAAAAACTTGGTCTCAAATAGCCCAGTTAGAATAGGGTTAACTTTCATTCAGAGGTTCCGAGTTTGAATTCAGTTAAAGTGACTATATTCTTGGACAAGATGTTTTTACCCACCATGTCCCTCTCAACCCAGGTCTATAATTGGGTACCTGGCAGCGCTAGGGCAGTGATAATGACAGGGCCCTCTGGAAGAGCTTTTTGGTAATACTGAAGAGGCTCCCTTAATAAAGAAGACCATATCATTATACATGTATTACATTATTCTTTCTCACTCGAGGCCCACACACATTTGCTTCAATATGGTGACCTAAAAAAAAAGGGGGTTCAGGAAGTCTGCTTATGATCATATATAATACAATGTATATCCTTTGCTTCTTTCTTTCTTTTATAAGATGGAAAGAACATATCGCATATGAATTTTCCAGCAAAAAAGTTGCGAAACTTACATTCTGAAAAAGCATGACAGAACCACACACAAGTCACATCGGGACTGTTACATAATATCAGACATTTCCATTTTATTCTATACAAAATACAAAAATCAAACTCTGTCTGAGAATTATGGTCAGGTAGAGACAAGAAGGGTAGTGGCTTGAAATTCCACACCCCTGGTGCTTACATCCTTCTGCTTCTAAACAATGACACTACAGTGTACATGTACTTGAATTTCCACTTTTCTTCTCTTGTAAATGTTCAAGCATGTGATTGGCACTTGTCACCTTTTTGCTTGAAGAGATAATCATCCATTTCTGCTTCTGCTGGGATAGAGGCAACAATTGGTCTATAAAAGGAGCAGATGTTTTCCTTCTCCGAAGATCCAAGATTGTTGTTCCATGTGTGTTATATGCTTAAGAACTTGTTCGGTTCCACTTTGTTTTGACAATGCCCATGTATGTGCATCTCTGCTGTTCCTTATCATTTGCACATAAAAATCTCCTGAACTCGGTGACTTCCCCCCAAATTTGCCAATTTTGTACACGACTGTACTCTGATAATACATGACGGAACTTAGAACCAATCACACAATGTGGATGTTTTCAGACTTATGTAGAAACACGGAAGAAAAACTGATTATGCTCAGCAAAAGTGGCTGTGATGCACAAATTCATAAATCTGTGTTGAGCAGTACACTGGGAATTCCTTCTGGGGTATCTGTGTATGATACATAACAACATAGTAATCATATTCAACATTTTAGGAACAAGAACCCGGCCTTCATACACTGTTATTGCTATCATATGAGTCTATAACAATTATACCAAACTCTGTCTATCACACATAATACTATATTTTTGTATGAAATAAATCATGACAATATTCAATGTTTAGTATCTTTCAGCTTGGTCCTAAAACAAACTTTCTCTGACATGCAAAATAAGACATAGGAAGTAGAATTATTCATAAAAGTCATATTTTCATCTGTGTTTAACACACCTTATCTATGCAAATTGATGGAGTTTCTTTTACTTTCCCTCAACACATATTAAAAAAAAAAAATTATAGTGTGTGTGTCTGTGTGTGCATGTTTCATTGTGCCACCAAAGAATAGAATGAACTGGAATTCTTGAACCTTGTCATGAACCTTGATACAGCGAGGACCTAAAAACCATGACCATGACGATTACCTTGTTATGTCAGCTTCCTTGCTCTATCAGGGTACGAAAATAAAGAAATACACGTATAGAGAGTTGGAACCTACAAAATCACCTTGTTATAAGATGGTTTTCTTATATCTGACATTTTTTTTTTTACCAAGTTTCCACTGTAATACATTGGTTTCAGAGGCAAAAGAGCATGCAGGATACAATGTACAATGTAAAATGTAGAACTACAGCAAAATTCAGAGTTTCGTAGGGGAGTGCAAATTGGCAACATTTCAAAATAAAATATACATGGCAGATAAAATGTTTGGCAGGCATCAGAGATAACTTGTTCTAGAAGAGAGTTTCAAAAACTAGCAGAGATTTATTTCCCACAAGTTCATTAATACTACACTCACATACAACATTTATCTCTGGGACACCTATTCCTCTTTCAGAGTAAAACTAGCACAGCCACACAGAAATTAATTACATGTAAGTAGACTGCTTAATATCCTGCACACTTAATAGTTTTATTTACAACTTACTAGGGGAGAGATTGAGGTGTACATTCTTGGTTACCTTCAGTACTTAGAGCTAAAACATCTCTTGTAGCAATCCAGGCCACCAAGCTCTCTGACTCTCAGAAACAATTAAAGAGTTTAAATGCAGAAACCATTAAATCCATTCTCATCAGTTTGAGATATCTGAGATTGCAGCTGCATAAAAAAATAAAGAAACATTGTCATGGGACAATTTGAATAAGAGCTTCACAAACATTTCTTGTTATGTAACAGATGCAGTTTCATTGAAAATATTTATCATTTTTCCATTTGATGATGCCCTTACTTTAAAAATTTTGAAAATGGTGTTAATCTGTTTTTGCATTCAAACTATTCCACAGGTTCCTCTTCCAGTTGTGCAGAAAGGTTGCTGAATATTTCATACCCCGTTCTCTGAGTCAGTTTCCCTGTTTTTATCATCCCTACGAGCATGGTAATACATGGTATTTCTTGTTTGCAAGAAACTTGTAATTTGTTGTGCATTAAACTTTGACCTCATACATCAATAGCATGGATCTCTATCATGTCAGGTTCATTTTGCCTTTATTCCAAATTGATGAAGAAGACTTCTTACACCGTTCCTAATTTCACACTTAAATTTCGGACAAGTTTATTGCTTACACAGTAGTAGAATGAATAAAATTTGGAAATGAAAATGAAATGCCACTCTACGTTCAATTGTAGGCAACTTCAGAAGACAAAGTAGTTCAAAGAAACAGAACTATCTGATTTTTATGAAAATTTGACAAAATAGATGCAGCTTGTGGAATTTCAAGGTTTCACAAAATTTTTGCTCGGGAGTGATAATGATTACTTTACAGTAAGAAATTAGAGGAAGGTTGTGATGTCAGCACCTAACAAGACTCATGATATCGAAATGTTGCAGGTTTTTTGTCAATAATCTTTCCAGTTTCTCTCTCATCCTAAAGAAAATAAATCACTGATTTTCTGATGTACATATGGAGAATAATAAATTCCAAAGCACAATACGCTATCTTGGTTTTTTTTTTTAACAATTCACAATAATTGACTACCAGATCATAGGATAAGAAGTTCATTTAGTAAAAACAATGAAAAAAAATAATAATAAAAAGTTGGAAACGAGCCAGAGAATATTCATGAAGGAATGACATCATAACCTCATCTAATTTGCATGTGTAATTGCAACACCATCAATGTGTCATGGCAACAGGTGAAACATGTGAAATTCTACAACTTTTTTATCTTTCATCCAAATCAAAACACACTTTTACTGTTTGCTTTTTTTAATTTGTTTCTTACAGTCACCATGAATATAGGAGTGGCATTTCACTTCAAAACATACAGCACTGAAAAAAAAAACAACAAACAAAATGAAAACCTAACCTCCTCTTTCCTTGGTGGTGGCAATAAATCTTTGTGATGTCCTCTATTTACAAAATTGCTTTTCAACTGGGGATTTTTGAAGGTAAAAACAATAGAAAATTGTATCTAAGTATAAACGCTATCATAAGTGCTATGTGTTAAAAAGATCTTAGTAAAATAGACTGAGGTAGACTGTCCATGTAAAAAAAAAATATAGAAAAGATGGAAATCTTGGCTCATTTCATTAAAATGCTATCTACATTTCACACAGAAGCAACGAGACAAAAGCATGCTGGTCGTTATAAAGATCTAAATGCTTGCAATAACTGAATAATAAAAAAACAAATAAGACATTTCTCTCCATACTGACTTCCTGCCGATATCATCAAACAGATGAATAAAAAATATTTAAAAAAACCAAAACAAATATATTTCTATTGCATCACTCTACATTCTTTCAACAAATTTGGAATACGCATCTTAGGAAACATTCAGACACATAATACATGCACGACAACAAATGGTGAGTTTCAGCATAAAATGATACCAGATGGATTTCAAAAAATTTTACCCCTGCCAACCTGTCAGAAAGATAAATCTGCATTCGATACTCACAAAAATTCCTTCTCTTCATCCCCAGATGCGTGAAACAAGAATCAATTCGAAGGCATGTTTGACATAGGCAGTTTGAAAACCTGCAGACTTTTGATAAGAAGGCCAACAGAATTCTGATGGCACAAATCGCTAAAAAACCCTGAATATTTGTCATACTCTGCCACCTTGAACTAAAAGCAACACTGCAAAACGAAAGTAAACCCCAGAAATCCTTTTAATTAAGGTATAAGCTGTTTTTCGCTAAAACCTCCCAATATCAAATTTCAGCAAAAGATGGCACTTTGAATATGAATGACGGATGTCGGAGTGGAAATTTCAAATATCACTTTGTAGAGCTTAGCATAGAGTTCATTCACTGTGTTCACTTTCACTTATTCAACAAGCTACAAGCAACCCCCAAGTCACCCTGAAACATACACACAAAAATAATCACTGCTGGGTAATGAGTAACTTCCATTTTGACCACAAATCAACTGCTACCAAACAGTACACATGAGTTGGCATGTTATTACAGCCACAACCCCTATCTTCACTCTCTTAAATTACGTTCGGACGGTGATCCTAAACTTCAAGGATAAGCTAACTTCGGAGATAAGCTCATACAACCCAGTTAAGTATGGGGTGCCAAGTGTTGCATGGTCTCTTTTGCCACGATATAACAATATAACAATTTCGTAATGAGATTGTCATTTTGTCAACAAAAAAATAATATTGTCACAAAGTTGTTATTTCGTTGACAAAATTGTTGTTTTGTGACAAACTTGTCATTTTGTCAGTGAAATTGTCTTTTCACTGACAAATGACAAATTGACATTGTCATTTGTCAACGAAATAACAATTTTGTCACAAAATTGTCATTTCATGATGAAAAAGACCATGCAACATTTGACGCCCCATACTTACCTATAATATCCTTGAAGTTAAAGATCACCGCCAGAACCTAGCTTTTGATACCGTAACCAATGAGGACTACCTACTACATATTTTGCATTACAAAAGGTAAATAATGATTGACAATCACAAAAGTACAGGGTTATGACTCAGTTACTTCAGAGAAGCTGATGAAAATGATACCAACCACTCTTATCAAGCATGGAGAAGCCAAACATGAACTAAACACTGTCACTTTCGGTTCAGTACACAGCAACGGAGAAAAACAAAATACATTTCCACTTCATACCACTCAGACTGCATGAGAATGATTTACTGTCGTTTTGGCATTCTGATGTTACACCAGAGGTCAAACGTTACATCTAATGGTGGCTAGTCTTTAATTTGAAATACAGTTGTGGATGATGTACATGTATATAAGGGCATATGAGCAACTCACATACCAGAAAGCTGGTGTGGAGCCCTGAGCCCTGTTCCATTAAAACGAAAAAAAAAAATGCAATCAAACAAAAGTCATACAATCAAACAAGAATCATGTATCAGTCAATCAAAATAGAAAATTCAGAGATTGATGCTTGATTTTCTGACTTAAATGTTTGATCTCAACTTTTATGCAGCAGGGTCCTGGAATCCACAGAGAATCAAAGGAGAAGGGAGATGCAGTATTACAGAACTTGATGAGTCTGAACCAAAGACTATGTTACAAAATGATTTGATTTTTCTAAACTCATCTAGTTCTGTGATTTTGTAATTGCATGTCTCTTTCGTTTTACCAAATGAATTGCCTTTTCCAATAAACATAGGACTGCTTCTTTCAAACAGGACATTTAAAACTTCACATTACATAGATTTAAAAAAAAAACGTTTTTCTACAGAAAATTGACACCAGTCATACGAGTTTAGCTTTTGTCTCTCTTCAGAATCCCCAGGAGCTTCTTGAAGATTCCCCTCTTCTGCGGCTCCTCGACGTCGAAGACGTGCGGTGAGATGTTGGCGGAAAACTTTCGGCGGTGCGGGACGCCGGATCGGTTGGGCCTCTCCTCGTCGTCGACCTCCTCGTCCTGGCTGATGATGACACTGCTGTCCCCCTCCGTCAGGTCCAGGGTGTCCGGGAGACTGCTGTCAATGCTTTCCTGACTCTCCGCAACAAGATCTGGACTGTCCGGAGATTCCTTGATGGACACTGTGCCATCAACACTTTGAGTTCTGCCATTATTTTTTCTCATATTAGTGTTACTTTCGTCATTAGCTGACTGCGTTTGTCCATTTTCGTCAGCCGAGGATGCATCTGAGAGCTTTGTGAGATTCTTTGCTCTCCTCCCTCTGGTCTTACGCGCTGCCACCTCTCCATCTTCCTCTTCCTCATTCGTGTCCACGCCCGACAGGAAGACATCGCTGGACGACGCCGTGCTGCCCTCCTGCGTGTTGAGCGCCGCCAGGAGCTTGGTCCGCTCTCGCATCAGCCCCTCAAGGTCCGGGGAGCCCGAGCGGGAGGAGGTCTGCGAGTCCCGCCTGGCCGTCAGCCAGCCATCCGTTTTGCTCCGCCAGGGGAGGGAGTCGTCCAGGCTGGGTATACTGTGGATGTCCTTGTCGGGAGTCCGGCCAGGGGTAGGTGGGGCAGGTCCCGGGGGCAGCGGTGGAGGTGTGCTCACCTCAGGGGTAGGTGGAAGTGGCGGTTGGAACCATCCTCGGCATGGGGTTGCTGAAAGGGCAAGAGAGAGGGAAAGGACATCAGTACCAAACAGTTTCCTAAATCATTCACGAATAATCCACAAGTCAAAACTTCAGCAAGAAGACAAGTTACAATGGTCTTGATATACAACTGAAACTACTTTGCTTAATGCAATGTGACATAGAAATATCTGATTACATAGTCTTCCTCTAATCAAAGTAAAATGAGCTCCCTTGTTGTTTTACAAGTTTTGTTCCATTTTATTTTGGTATTGGTTTTGTTTTTGGCTATTGAACTAACAAAATGCCTGATGCAATGAACAAAATGTCTCTGTCCAATGGCTCTCTTTATACAAGTTTTCATGAAACAACATGTGAAGGGTAAAAGGTATGCCAGTTTAGACTCAAAAGATTCTAAACTTGGAAATGCTCTGTACTATCAAGAGATGGTAGCACAGGATACAACAGAAGGGACAGAAGGGACAGAAGGGACAGAAATCTCACAAGAGGGTGCGTCGTCAGCTTCGACGTCCATGTCGACGGCCTCCTCTTCCGTCCGTTGTCGCTTCTTGCTGCTGCCGCTATTCTCGAGGAAGTCCGCGTTCCGACGCTTCTTGAGGGGCGTGGCCAGATCCTCCTCTTCTACGGCCATGGGGCGAAGGAAGTGCTCCATGTGTTCCCTACTGTGGGATGCCTGCATCGGCATGGAGTTGTACTGTCTCCAATCCTAGGGGGTTCAAGGAACATAGTTGACATTTATAATTTGAAGAGAATAACACACTAGGAGGGAAGGAAGGAAGAAAGGAAGAAAGAAAGAAAGATGACAAGAAAGGAAAGTAGCTGTACCGTCTCCACTCCCAGAGGGGGTCAAGGAACAGGGATGACCATTACAGATAGTTTAAAAAGAACAACACACAATGATGACAAGAAAGGAAGGAAGAATAAAAGGCAGTAGGAAAGAAAGATGACAAGAAAGGAAGGAAAGTAGAAAGATAAAAATTATGAAAGGAAGAATAATGAAGGAGAAAATGATAGCAAGAAAGATGGAGAGAAAAAGTGCAAGGAACAATAAGAGAGGAAGAAAAAAGGATGAGGAGAAAGGAAAGGAGAAATGGAAAAAGAAGGAAAGAATACCAGCAAGGAAGAAAAAAAGGGAGAAGGAGGGGAGAATGAAGGAAGAAGGGAAAGAAGGCTGCCTTTTGGGACAGTCTTAAGAGGAACAGCTGACACTGCATGCATGGTGTACGTTAAAGATCAATTCAATACCATGTTCAAATTGACTTTACATTATAAAGTAAAAAGAAACAAACACTGGTAGAGCCTCCATCAAATCCACACTTGAAAAAAAAAAATTCTAAATCCCAAGTGTTAGATTTTTCACAAATACGGGGATATTAAAAGAGGCTAAATATGTAACTCAAGGAGTGTAACTCCTTACTGGAATACATTTCTTGGCCAAAGGTAAGTGACCTTTAACCCGTTTAGGACGGTTTGATTTTGCTACAACACGCATTTCCCATAGACACCTGCCCGAGTATACTCGGAACTCGTCCTCAACGGGTTAACATAATTATTCCTCTTGTGCAATTATTTCATTTGAACAATGATCTATTCATTCTCATCTTTCTTGCCATTCATATAATTAGCACTGGACGTTCATGGCTGCAGTTAGGACTGAAAATGTAATATTCAGAAAAGTTCAAGGACCTTTGACCTAAAGGTGTCTCACGATCACGCAGCCTGGGTTCGAACCCGAGTCTGGACTGAGCAATGTTGTGTGTAAGCATACCATCCCCTCTAGCAAGAGGCAAAACACTCTGTCCCTCAGATAGGACATAAAATGGAGGTCCTGTGTATGAGAGAGTAACGACTCATGCACGTAAAAGATCCCGCTTCATTCATTCATCGCAAAGAACAGGGTGTTTAACCCGGTGAAGTGGTCCCACCCCACACCAACTGGACCCCATGGAAGACCAGCTTAACATAGCTGAATATGGGCTATCCAGCCATCTCTCAGATGGAAAATGAACAAACAAACAAACAAGCCTGAATCCTCACCTCAACCAGTACTGTACAGTCCCTTCAAACGGGATAGACCATACTCACATCACTGATGCGGTCCCCAGGATAGACGTTGAAGCCGGGGAAGTCGATGAGCTTCTTGAGGTTGTAGCGTGGCCGCCTGTCCTCCTCGGTATCTTCACCAGTCAGCTCCCCCTCCTCATCTGAAACAGATAAGACAGACATACAGATGGACAGATGACGTAAGGATCAAGATGACAGATGGCTGGACGGACAGACAGACAGACAGACAGACAGACACACGGACAGACCAGCAGATGGATGAATGGACAGACAGATAAACAGACAGACACACATACACACAAACACACACACACACAGAGCTTAGTGGGAAGGAAGAGACAGACAAACATGAACGCACAGACGTGAAGACTGAGGGAGATTCCTCAGGCAGACAAAGACCTGTCAAAAAAGGGTTTTGCAACTATGGATTTTTCAGTCAGTCTCCGGCCTACTTTCTTTTTCCTGAAAATGACCCTGATAGCTTCGGTCTAAAAGGGAATATATTCACTATGTTTAAATCTTATAACAGTTAGAAACAGAGTGCTATGATTAATTTGTAAGGCATCTTAACACTTTCGTCTAGAGGGAGGTCAAGTTTATAGAAGACTCAGACATCACCATACGTTCAAACAAAGGCACTTCTTGTATAAAGGCCCAAATCATATTCATTTACTCAATCACAGAATTAAACATTATGCATGGATGGTGCATCATTAGGTGCCACTGGCAGTGGATAGATCTTGGAATCATTTGTCACATAAATGATTAATAGATACGTTGCATGGTTTTGGCCTGCTTTTCAATTAGGACTTTGTCCAAACCTAGAGATGCCTTTACCTGTGTCTTGGATGTTGTAGACCTTGAGCTGGGATTGCTGCACCTGTGCCTCCAAGAGGTGCCCAGGGGGGTATCCATACCGCCTCATCATGTAGATGTAGGGGGGCAGCTGGTGGGGAGAGATTCCCAGAGCCTCACGGAGGGTGTCACTACACATCACAGTCAATGATCAGACAATAATGCATTGTTCACATATGTTTGGTACTTCGATTCTTTCATCCTAAACATTTGTACATCAATATTGCAACAAAAGGCTTGAAGGACATTGGAAATCTCTGAAGTATGGACACATGCTATGAGCTAGTTTCTTTTTTTATACCAATCTTAGAACACAATCCCACATAACATCCAAGATGACTTTCATGCATAGAGTAAAATCAGCCAAGCAAATCCGACTGAATGTGGTCTTATGATAACTTCATAGCAATGATGCATTTAAGGAGATGAGGTTGTAGTTGTTAAATCATCCACTAAATAATGATTTTGATGATATTTTTGGGTACAGATCATGAGCTTTGAAATGATGACACTATGAGTGTTCTGTGAAAACATGCAAAATTTAGACATTCACTGACTTTCAAACTTTACATGCAATTTTGATGAAACTTCCCACATTCTGTGCACATGATTCTTTTCTTGTAATCAAAATCAACTTGGACATGGTATGGCACTGCATTTGTTATTGCATATTCAGCATATAACATCACGGCACACAAACAGAAAGGATAATGCCACCACCACCCAGAAGAGTATGAACTTGGTGATGTGGTTGAGAGATGAATGCCCTTAACTTACCTTATCACGCCAGGCTTGAAATGCTTGAACTTCTCCGACATCTCGCGGTCGGCGTGGTACCTCCTGCCTGATATGGTCTGAGCCGGGGACGACGCTGTGCTCATGAAGAGCCTCTTGTTCTCACTGATCCGCACTAAGTCACGGGGCTGCATGGGTTAAAAGTATCACAACAGCACTGGTATTCACAAGTATCATTAACCTTTCACATTACTGTAGAAGTGGACATTTTTGCGGTGTAGAAATTTTCACACATTTCGCGCAACCACAAGCTAGCACAAAAATAAGAGCACACAAATATTTTTGTATGCCATATGTTCCTGTGGGTAATGCCCTGATTCCGCGGAATTAAAAACACGCGAAATTCACATTACCCGGCCGAGTGCAAAAAATTACCTTGGCAAAAATATCCACTTTTACAGTACATACATATCATATCTCTTGAGTAATATTCTAATCCTCATTTCTTCTCCTACCCCCTGCCCCTGAAAATAAAAAGGGTGGGTCAAAGAGGTAGCTATGCAATCTTTAGGCCACCAGCAGTATTTACACTTTAGAAGTCTGTGTACACTGCAAGGAATTATTCTTACATAAATTTACAAGCTTGTGTGTGTGATTGCTAAATACACCTTTATTTCCACTCGCTACAAACTTTTGTGAGTGACAAAGATTATGACAAGAAAACATTTGGAAGGATGTATGAAGACATGCCTCTCCCCTCAAATACACTCAAAGCGTAAATCCATCTCTTATGATACAACAGCAAACTATCAATACTACCACAAAGTAGCATGGTGAGCAAGAGAAGGAGAGACAAGATGGCTCTCTCATGAAAGCAAACTTCTAGGATTTCAACTTCTAAACTTCCAAACTTCTATTGTACTTCTAAACTTCCAAACTTCCGAACTTCCAAACTTCCAAACTCCCAAACTTCCAAACTTCTTAACTTCAAAGAATGAGAGAGTAGTGGTCAAGTGTAGTTTCCGTGTACGGAAAAAGATCGATAAAACAAGGGATCAACTGGCTGATATCACTCACCAGAGGGCACTCTCTCAGCGAGTGTTTCTCATTGCCACAGTTGAAGCAAGCAGCCTTGGCCCTGCCACTGTGGGGTGAAAAGGATGAAAATAATGATGTGCACATTCTCCTTTTAAAAGCATATCTCAATCAAAATTGTCATAGCATTATTGAAGCCACTCTAGGAATGTGCATTCATCAAGTATGACTGAACATTTGTTTACGTTGACAACATGTTGATTTAACATAATTCTTGGCATTATGACTATGTACACCAGTAGGTCGGGACCATCAAAGTAATGAATTAAAATGAGCGTGGATATTTTGGGATATCAATCGCACAAAAGGATACTTAACGGGGTTATCTAGTAAACTCACATTCAATATTTCACAAAATCGTTGGCAACAAGAAGGGGATTCATGAGGAATGATTCCACTACTGTATACGCCAATTATTTAGCGCATCTATTTTTCATGAATTGGGATTCCCAATGATTTTGCAAGTGCTAAAATTTGCGATCACAGAGAACGATAACGAACGGAGAAATGTATGCAAACACGTGGCAGTCACGTCGGAATCAGAATTTTTTCGTGTGTAATTACATTTTTGCTTAGCACCTGACTCGCAAACTTTGTGAAAATAAAGACCACAAAAAATATGTGGCACATCGTCGCTGGGGCAACAAGACCTCGTATCTACAAATGTTTAGGAGAGCCAAAAAACATGGCGGCCAAAGCACTACAGCGAATGGGATAACCTTTCCTTTGAAATGGGTGTGGCGACTTCATTTTTGGAGCAGTACAGTTGGGATTTGGACAGGACATCACTTAACCCATCATTTGACCATTAATCCAAAAAGGTCATTTTCACCAAAATTGCAGATACAAGGTCTTGTCACCCCAGTGATGATATGCAGGAGTGGTATGAATGTCAAATCCACATCACGTATGACAGACATCATCTTTACCCTCTTGATGGCGCACTGGGCTTCTCGTCTATTGGCAGCACTTCCCTGAAGACAGCCAGATAGCTGGTGATTGGTGGTCATTCAGGAAATAGAGATCATTGCAACCTTCTTTAAAGGAAACCAAAACCCAAACACAAATGTGCATTGAATGAAAGCAGACATATTAGCAGAACATTTAAGGGAAAGTGTGAGGAAAGTCAGAAAATTAATTCAAAAGTTATCAATTTTAGAAGTTATTGTGCTGTCATTACTGGGGAAGGAGACTACCACACTCCATGATGTCATTATAGACAATGTATAGAAAATATAGGGAGAATTCCACAAAATTTCATTTTTCATAAAAAGTGCACATTCCACTGACTTGTTACTGACATAATTATGTTAAGTGTAATATCATTACCCCTGCTTTCTAATAGGTAAGTCAAATGCTCTTTCAATATGCTAGAAATATTGGATCTCATGGAATTCTCCTCGTATTTTCTCTATATATTGTTGTCCATAAATGACATCAAGAACTGTAATAGTCTTCCCATCCAGTGATGATGGCACCAAAACTTAAAAAAAAATAATAATAATAATACCTTTTGAATCAATTGCCTGAATTTATCTCAAACTTTCACTGATGCCTTCTGCTAACATTGCTGCTTTCACCTAATCCATATATTTTGGTTTAGGTTTCCTTTAACTCTCCCTGCCAACATCCCTCACACATGATAGTCATTGATCATTGTAAGGTTACCTTGGTAACTGCATCAGGACACATCTTCCCCACTACATAATGTGAGATCGAAGGAAGGACTGTAAACACATAGCGTTGTACCTTGACTCTCAATATTTTTTTTTTCCATTCTCTCAACATTGAAGTGTAGTATATTACCCTACTACAACTGTAAGTTTCATTAAACTCAGTGCAATGCTTGTGAATTTATCTGAGCAAAAAAACTGAAAGAAAACAAACAATATTTTTTTTTAATCACTGCTCCCACTGGTAAACAATACCTTTAACACATACTGACCTTCTTTTTCAATCCGTAAATAGTATACGTACTAGTAATATCAAATTTGAACTTCTTTATCATTGAAACGACCTGTTGTGATTCATTAATGTCATCGACTCAAGAGTGTTTCCAAGGATACGGGGGTATTTCCCAACCTTCGGTCAGTTGGGCATTCCCGTCCAGTAGAGGGTGCCCCATGGAATCCAGGCAGAAAGACATGTAGTATTGCACGTTGCCAGTGGCGGTGAAGGCTTCTCTGGTTGCCGGGTCTGGGTTCTCTGTTAGAACCATGGAGGACCTCTGCAAGAGAAGAGGATACATCCTGAGCAAAGGACCTTGAGATAACTTTGAGAAAAACACTCTGAGAAAACTCAAGTCATTTCAAGAATTAAGTTGTGATATTCCACAAGTAAAATGAGAAAATGCAAAAATGATGAGACATTTACATTGCCAATTAAATTTCATTGAGATTTCCATCACTCACCTCAGAAGAATCAATGACATCAATAGAAACAACAACAACAACATAACTGAGGTAAATTTGTTATCTTTGGTAAAAACTTTCCATTATTTTCTTTGTCATTATTTTGTATTCGCTCTTTTTCATAACCTCCCCTTGTAACACAAAAAGAAAACAAATTTTATACAAATTTACATCTGGAAAATGAAATATCTTTTCTAGTCCAACCTGTGGAAGTGGTGTGACATCATCCAGCTGAGTTCTGTTGCCCGTGGCGACGGCTTTTTGATGCAGAGATCGCTGGCAGAGATGCTCCAAGAAGTTCTCAACCTCATGTCTGTATTTACTGTAGGAGATATTTGAAAAGCAATAACAACAAATGTTGAGAGTAAAAACAATAGCAGCCTTTGCGTTGGCAGATGGTAATTACAGAATGACTCATGAGCATATAAAATGCTTTGAAGAAAAACAAATCAAATGGTTTGGAGCACTGCCTGAAAGGACAACTACCTCCATCAATTGACAATTAACAGGAAAAATGACTTTCAAGTTTCTTCTGACTTCAAGAAGCTAACACTATAGTGTACGTTAAAGGACAAGTTCACCTTCATAAACATAACGATTGAGAGAATGCAGCAGTATTAGTAGAACATATCAGCGACAGTTTGAGGAAAATTGGACAATCGATGCAAAAGTTATGAATTTTTAAAACGTTTGTGTTGGAACCGCTGGATGAGGAGACTACTAAGGCTCATGATGTCATATGAGTACAACAGTATTTATAAAGAAAATGTAAAGAAAATTCAACATATTTTCACTTTTTTCACATAATAAAAGAGCACTTGACTTGCCTCTTTCTAAAGGGAATGGGAATAATATTACCCATAACATATGTCAGTAACGAGTCAAGGGAATGTGTACTTTTTTTAAAAGATGAAATTTTGTGAAATTCTCTTTATATTTTCCTTATATTGTTGTACGCATGTGACATCATACACTGCAGTAGTCTTCTCATCCAGAGGAGACTGCACAAAAACTTCAAAAATTCATAACTTTTGAAAGGATTGTTTGATTTTCCTCAAACTTTCAATGATGTGTTCTACTAATATTGCAACATTTTCTCTATCCTTATGTTAATGAAGGTGAACTTGTCCTTTAAAAAGCATGACACAGCTGGCAAATACATGTATGTTGCTATTGTATCTTTCACATTTCATCAGCTGTCATCTCACAATACTATGACATGTCAGATATACCATGCTAATATACAAATATGGATGTCAGTTCACTTACGATACACTGCTGTGGTTCATGTAGACAACTTGAGCTATGGGTCCATCTTGCTTGCTTTCGGCAACTTTATAACCCCTGGGAAGAAAAGGGCAAAATTTGACTACAAGTTCTACCAAACCTCAACTTCTCAGGATTACATACATTTGAAATGCATGAAGTACACTCCAAACAGAGTACATCCTTGGTTCTCCGACTAGAGGA
This sequence comes from Diadema setosum, assembly GCF_964275005.1. Lineage (NCBI taxonomy): Eukaryota > Metazoa > Echinodermata > Echinoidea > Diadematoida > Diadematidae > Diadema > Diadema setosum. The sequence goes on along the minus strand of NC_092688.1, from coordinate 43,865,771 downwards.
GTTTGCATGGTAGTAACACGACATCTAGGCAGTTGCTGAAGCACCTCAATAAATAGGTAACAGTCATATGTTGAAGATATACATGAATATAAAATCATACTACTACATGAGCTATATTTAGGGTTGTAGATTGCCAAATTGCATCTGTATAAAGCAAACAAAACTCATTTTAAAAAAAAAGAACATAGAGACATAGATCAGTCTGACAATTTGCATTAACAATTTTTTTAACATTTTTTTTTTTTACGGTGCAGATAAATGTGTTGCAAGGGTCACAGAAATATGGCAAACCTTAAATATTGAGTTCATTATGCTGGCTTTTTGAGGTACATACAACAAATGCTCCACTTTATTATGCAATTCATTTCTTATCCATTGCTTCAACTACAAAGTGAATGGAGTGTAGCGAGTCAGGTGCATGATGATACTATGCACAGATGTCCAGCCTTTGGCTTCCATAAACCAAGAGACAAGATGCTTACAAGATATTTTCATTTCAAATCAATTTTGATGCAAATTCCTGTTTGCTGTAGTGACTCCAACTAAAAAGGCTGCACAATATCTTGTTCAATCTTGTATCTTGTTAATAAGTTTAATATGTAAAGCCATTTGCTACCCTGTACATCTGCTGCTTTTCCAAAATCTCTATGTATAACCATCTCTGTGACTTGACTCATAAAACATGATATTATTCTACTTTGTAACAAATCCACTGTAGCTTTGCTGAGCTTATCTACTGCATTCTTTTTAATCACTTCTTTGGTTAAATGTTTTCAAGGGTTTCTATTTTTTCTATTTTTCAAGGACACACAACTGTTAACTGTTAAAACAAGTACATATTTCATTTCAGTTCGGGCAATGGCCAAAAAACAAATAATTAAGTCACCAAAATATGAACAAAAGTGACTAAAAGAGATTTTTTGATGAATGTGATATGTCTACAACTGGTGGGATTACAATATGCATCAATAGCATAATGTACAATTCTCCCCATTATCTTTAAGTGTGGCTACAGTAAAGAGCTCAGTACTCACTTGGCTTGAATGCATACTTTTAACCAGGACCGCAACCTTTGATGTGATGGTAGTGCTGTTAAGGATACACTAAAGGACAAAAAGACAAGTTTCCTTCATTCACTCATTCATCTGTACGTACAGAGTATATTCCATGCTGGGACTGGGTATGTCACAGTATACTTCAGAAAGTTTACTTCATAAGATGAAAAACTCTGTTACAGTAGGTATATGTAGCAATAGTTTCCAAGACTTTCTTTCAGATTCATCTGTTGTAAAAAAAAGAAGAAAATAAAAGAAAAAAGGAATAAACATCAAAGTAATAGGTGATAAGCACAATCAGGGTATGCAATCATGACTTTCTCACTTTAAAAAATTGTAACTTCTAAAAGAATGCACCAACTGACTTAAAAATTCACATGCAGCATGCCAAGACATCAGTAATCACATGTGGTAAGACAATAGCTAATTTCTTCTCATTTACTGTTAATTATTAAAGATTAATTACCAAAAAGTCCCCCAAAACCCACGTAATGCGTCAAAAAAAGCGTTTTACAACTTACGTAAAATCAAGATTTGAGGTCCATATTTTAAGTCTACCCCTATGTGTTTGGTATCAAATTAATGGATTTTTTCCTGGCATTGCTTGCATGATATAAAAAACAGTGGTTCTTTCAGCTGGAGAAAGTTATAAGGTCTGAAGTCCCATCCTGGTAGGAGTGTAATGCTGGCTTATTTTTGTGACATTGTGACCTTTTAACCCATGCTGTACAGCTATACATGGAGAAACAGCTTATTTTTTCGCTTTTCCTGAAAGTACTGAAGACACACTACAATATGGTGTGCTGTTTGCCAATAAATGTTCAGCCAGTTTTGAGTTTTGAGCCATTTTCCAATGCTGAGTAAAATAAGTGCAGCCGTTTTTCAGTACTTTCAGTTAGGTATATCCTGATTTGACTACTTTAAAGAATCTTTTCCCCTTATTGAATATCCTTGTTTTTTTAACCATGAATTGTACATATGTAGAAATCTATTGTGTGAAAATTTTAGCAAATTTGAGCAATAGGAACTTATTTTTTTATATTTTTACAAATTGCTGAGCATAAATAAGACCAATACACGCCCATGTAATACTGCATGAAGGTCATATGATAAGTGTTCCGTGTTCATATTTCAATGCTTGTTCAATTTCTAAAGATATCATAAGCAAAAACATAGTATTTTGGCTTAATATGTCATTGTTTGAGTGTCACAGCTTGGATATCAACTCAAGTCATCATAAATCTCACATTCATTCTTCTATCTGTGTTTACAAATATGAGAATTGATCCAAACACTGTGCGCACATTCAAGGTCAAACTGTACAGATAATTTTTTAGATGAAAAATATAATATCTTCCAAAGTACCAGCCCTAATTTCATAAAAATTTGTAATAATGGCCATTATATGTCTGTTACCTATTCCTGAAAGTTTCGCCTCTTCACTCTTTGGCAAAAGTGAAATATGATAAAATATGTAAAAGTGGTTTTATTTGAATTCAAAATAATGCCTACAAAATTGACCATCCATTTCGAGAAGTGAAAATATGAAATTCATTCATATTTTGTGATATGTCATGGCTATGTGCTGGTGGTGAATGAAAGGGATATTTATCAGGAATATCTAACAGCAATATCAGATGAAAAAAGCATTCTCCTTTTTTTTAATGAATTTTTCCAATATATTAGTCATTTCAATGTAATTTGACACCCCTAATTTAAATGCTAATTTATGCGCAGTTTAATGCAAAATTTTGACTCTTTCTTTACATGAAATGAAAATTTGAACACTCAGCTACAACAAACAACAAAAAAAGCATTTTCACCAAGTTTTTTCATTTTTGCCCTGTTACACAATTGCATACCCTGATTGTGCTATTGACCAATAAGGTACAGTAATTTGGGATGTTGACATGTAAAAGGCAAACATAGGCCTACATGCAAATTGTAATTTCATCTGCAATTTTGCAGCACTTGAACTGTGCAATGCAGATACTGTTTGCAAACACTGAAATCAAATGCAAAAATTTGATGGCTTGTGAAGTTGTGTATAATTTGGGTAGCCCAGCAGTTTTCAGTTTACCTGTGCAGTTACAATGCTAATAAAAAAAAAAAGCACCAGTATCATCTAGGAAGAAGAAGAAAAGAGAGAGAAAAAAAACAACAGATATCTAAAGAAGTGATAACAGATGCATAATTTGCAGGATATCTCATTCAACATCCATCGACATTGTTGATTTTGATATCAATATGAATTGTGCTTTCTCTGGTTTCATACAGTAGGCCAAGACCACATGTAAGTGTACACACATCAATTCACTTGACAGTCATTCCACTGGAGATCTTTTTTTTTTCTTTTTTTTTCAGCGGGTTTATCTGTTTCCAAGAAGAACCTATGTTTTTGCACAGGGTAGAATTTTGGCAGGAAAGGTTGAACATTGGCGCAGGTTTTTTTTTTTTTTTTTTTTTTTTTTTTTTACATTAGCCCCATGACAGTACCATCAAGTAATGTACATGTACCAGTACTGTAAAAGTGGAAATTTTCGCACATTTAACTAGTGCAAAAATAAAAGCATGCGAATATTTTTGCTTGCCATACAGTGTACATTCCATTCCAGTAGTTGATGTCTTTTAATTCCGCAGAAATAAAAACATGTGAAACTCTTCTTACAGGGCAGAGCGCAAAAAAAAAAAAAAAAATTAATCGCAGGAAAATATCCACTTTTACAGTAGAAATAGTCTACCGCATACTACCAGTATTAAGTCTACTGTACATACAACATATATCTTTGCGAGGTTTTTATTTTCATGAATTTCTCAAGTCGGATGCCATTTGCAAATTTTAAAAAAGCACACACACACACACACACACACACACACACACACACACAAAAAAAAACACTAATGACATGAATTACTGCTATGTGACCTGCATGCACATACTGGCAATATCACTGCTCCATGATCGCGAATTCAACCACTCATGAAATCGTGGAGAAGTCCCGATTCGTGAAAAATTAGACATAACACTAACAGACTCCTTAACTGTATTATAGACCCTATACGCTACGACATATATTCAATTCAATATGTTGTTACATGGACATGTACATGTACATCTGGCTCCTTGACCTTGGTACAAAGTGTGACGTGTGGCTGTGCTAGTGCTGCCTGTGCCTAGCTGTCCCTGCCCTGTATAAGTTCCCTATAAGACCCTTTATGTGGCGTGGCGGTGGTCATGAAGATGATGACGCATGATGGCCGTGGCCAGGGCTTCCTTTTTTCTTTTTTTTATTCTTTTAAATTTATTCAAATTTCATTCAATTTTATATCACAAAATTTACGTTCACAGAAACAAAAACAAAACATCATACAAAGACAAACCGCATTATACCATGGCCCTACATGATTATACACAAAGTTTACATTGTGAAAAAAAAAAAATGTTAAATTCAATCTTACACTTTGTATGGTTGAGGGGTCTAGATATCGCGCACGAAAATTTGAAATGCTCTTATAATAGAAGTTATTCCATAATCGTACCTGAATTTCTCAATGAATATCACGAAAATGCAGAAAAATCACCTCCCAGAATCTCCTGATGATACGATGACGGAGTAGTGCGCTGTCGCCGTTTGTATGTCGGACTTTTTTTTCTGCGTTCAATTTCTCGGGGTATGTAAAGATCGCGCAGCTGCGCTCTGTAGTTTCATACGTGAAAGTGTCTGCCCCTCTGCGGCTGTAACGTGCTCCGGCTTTCGTAGAATATTTTTTCACTTGATATTAAATTTGTCCCTGTTAAGCAACAGCAGTTTTACCTAACTTGTGTATATTATTCTTATTATTATTATATGTGTTATTATTATTATTATTATTATTATTATTATTATTATTATTATTATTATTATTATCATATGTGTTATTATTATTACTATTATTATTATTGTTATCATTATTACTGTTATCACCACCACCATCATCGATCATCATAATCATCATCATTATCATTTTCATTATTATTATTATCACTTCCACCACCATCATCATTTTATCATTCTTATAATCATTATTTTCATCATTGATATTTTCATAATCGTTAATGATTTTCATTTATAAAGTTTTCTTACAATATTTCTAATCACTTTAACCAATAATATACACGTAACATAAAATGGAAAATAGTAAAATATGAACATAATCCAAATTATATTTTGTGTGTGTGTGTGTGTGTGTGTGTGTTTGTGTGTTTGCTTACCCATTCGTCACCCTCTCATTTTCGTCACCCATTTGTCACACTCTCATCTAATTTGTTTTCTTCAGTATCATTATGGCCCTCCCCTGTCACAAATATATCACAAGTTAGCGCAAGAAATCACAAGCAAATTCAAATTGAAATCACACTTCAACTTCGATAGACTGAAATATTTATTCCTTTGTAATATTATAATCGTTGTGTTAAAATTTGACTTAAAACAACATTTATTAACAGTATTTCAGCGTAGCTGGCAGCATACATTGTTCTTGTGTATGATGACGTCACGTGGTAAACGATCGATCGAACAAATTACGAATTCTATCGACTACGAACGAGACAAGCGAGACGACACGTCTAGGCTACAACATCCTTAGAACAGATTTTAAGGGAAGGTAGGTTTGTACAAGGTAAAAAATTGGAAATTTAGTGGAAAATTTGTTGGAAATCAAAATTTCTTACCTGCTTCCTTCTCATGTTGAGCGGTAAGTCAGGTATGTTTATTCCATGGGCGTATCGGCAAATTTTGCGCTTAGTCCTACGCGTAATATCGCTTTCTATACGCAGTTACGCTATGCGCGATCATTAGGTCCCTGCGCGAGACCTAGTACCCTTACTATACAAAGACAAATGCAATGCAATGTGGATGTGGGGATTCCCACGCCGCACACAGCGCCCACTCATTGCACACTGCACAGCCATAGGCATCACACGCACGCACAAGCTGCCAAAAAGTACAAGCAAAGGATATTTTCTTGCTTCAATTTGTTGATCTCCTCTGTAAGAACTTTTTTCTCAGAGTCCCATTCCGGTGCTTTTGTTTCTCTTCGGTGCTTACAACTTAGAATTGTTGTACCAAACTCTTCAAATAGGGAAGAATTTCCAAACACATCTTCAGCTTTATCGTCTTGCGACTCCATGGGGGCTGCCATTTTGTCTCCGAGAACGCATGCGCGAAGCTAAACCAGCATCAAAACAACACACAGTATCATACGAAGTAGTCGTACAGATCGTCGAGTCGAGTCCGTATGCTATGCATGAAAAGGATCATTGAGGAGAGGCGACCTGAAGGCTCTAACTGAAGTTCTACGTTACTGCGAAAAGTCACAAGGTACTGTGTACATTTACGGCGAAATAATCCGGGCATCATCCCTGAGAAGAATCCGGAGAGGGTCAAAAGCGAGATATACAGCTTATAATGGCGGAAAACATATTCCTTTTCGTTCCAAACATCATCGGTGAGTTGTGTTTGTGCTTGTGCCCGTGTGGCAAAAAATGTGGTGAGGTACGTACGACGATATATGTGGGACTATGGCCACATCATCTGTAGTAGTAGATGGCAGATGGCTGTGATGTGGCTGTGACAAAAAATGTGGGTGTAATAACGCTATTTATGCTTTTATATGGTTCACATGAAATGTTCAATATCATTAAGAATTTAAAAGTTCTATATACTAAAGTAAATGTAAATTTAGTTACGATGAAATCCTTGGCTTGTTTTATTTTAGCATGATATTTCTTAACTATACACAGCCCAGTCGCCGCTGTACATACGTAGCGCGACAGGGCTGTACCAACGAAGCTCCAAACACGAAGAGGGTCCAACGATCGCATGCGATCGGATTGAATTTTGATACTTTAGATCATTTTTTTGTCACTTCAAACTCATCTGACGAACAAAATGATAATGAGACTTCATATCTATGCTATGAATATTGAAATTTAGATTTAATAACTCACCTAAAATGATGGTTATATGCAGCATGTGTGAACGGTTCACGAATGGTACATCGTCTTTCACGCCAGGCCATTTCCAATATCCGGGAGGTCACATGATCTGAATGCCCTTTCAAAAGGTCGCGCTGTCGACCGTGCTGCTACACCAACACTCAAGCAGCTCATCGCACGCACGCAAAAGATTTCCGCAGAGATCAAGGCGCCATTTTGAATTCTGCAACGATGAACCCTGACGGTGTTAGGGAATCCGCCAGAAAGTATCATTTTTTGGTTCCACGGACTTATCACGAGGGCTCTCAATGGACTTACGAACCTTCTGTAATACAAGCATGCACTTAAGGTAACGTTTGGTAACGTGTACATTGTTTATAAAGAACATATAAATTTTCATAAGTTTTGTAGTTGTGTTATGGTTCCCCACTTTGTAGGTGCCCGCTCGTTGGTCAGACGCTGCATTCGCGTAGCGTATTAACAGCGTCTGGTCGGGCTAGATATTTCTATAGCCTGGGCAAGTATGGCATTCTCATACATAGATCTAACGTTGGTTAAGCATTATGCCAATACTAGGCTCCAGTCACGTATAAACACAGATCCTTAATTCAAGGATCTACACTGTGATCCAGGGAGATCCGGGGAGATCTGGGAGAGTTTCGACCCCGATGGAGTGTCGACGAGCATTGATATGACTGACTGTACACACACACGGTATCAACACGGCATCTACAAGGATCAACATGGCAGCTACATGGCAGCAACACGGACTATCCTGGATTGCTCTGCCAACACGGCAATCCCAGCAACACGGACTATCCTGGATTGCTCTGCCAACACGGCAATCCCCAGATGACGCTGGATGTTTTTGACCTCCAAAAGTTGGCGTGTTGGCCTCCCGGATGTCCCCAGATCTACACGGACATACACGGATGTCCAAGGATGTCCAAGGCGTCAACACAGATTTCTCCCCGGATCAGATCCGGGATGTCTATTTGACTAGGGCATTAGGCCTCGTACTATTTATGCAAATGACGTACGGTACAGGTCTGAGTGCGTCAGTCAGAATTGTGCAATAGTGTGCATAAATTGTAAGGTAACTATGGAATGCTTAAACCACGAGGCAAAGCCAAGTGGGTTTTGGCTAAATTCTATAGTTACCACATGCACACTATTCCGACTGACACACAAAAAGACATGTGCATTATCTGCAGAGACTCCAACTCTCCCACTTGCGACGGACTGAAAGCTTTCGACTGAAAGCCCAGTTTTGCAAAATCTCCCGTTCTCCCGCCCTGGCTCTGTCTCTCCCGTTTGAAAGGATTTCTTACTTATTGCCATTGTATAATGAAAAATAAGCCTGAGATAGCACGAGAGAGCATCTAGAATCCTAGAGCTTTCAGGGCCCTTAAGTGGGCCCTGAACCCCGGCCACAAGGAACTTAGCGCTTCGCGCACATCAAGTCGGAATCTCCCGTTTGCTAGGGGTTTCTGGCGGGAGAATCTCCAGATCAGAAGGTGCTTGGGGTTGGAGTCTCTGTATCTGTGTTGTAGAATGGGGACAATTTTCATGCCAAAAATCTTTTTTTCGATTATGTTAACCCATGGAAAATTTACTGGATGCATTTCCTTTTGGCTTGCCATAGACAAAAACCCGAAAATCATTCATCCAGTAACTTCAAAACCATGCATCCAGTAATTACTGGATCTATGCATGGCAAAAGTACTTGATGCGTGATTTTTCAGCCAATGGCCATCTCCCACTGAGTGCGCTGAACAATTAAAAAAAAATTTCCAGCTTTTTTTTTTTGATGTCATTTCCTTACTGTGGAATTGCTCTTATAAAGTTTGAAAATGTAGTAATATCTTGCTGTCGGAAATGACACCTTCAAGACTATGTGTCAAGCAAGCTGGCAGCTAGTGAAAGGGCCATGCCATGGGAATAAAGTAAAGCTATAGGCCTGACAACATTAATGATAAATGACTGATATGATTGATGGATTGCTTGCTACAGTGTGAATTCTGTGAATTACTAAAGAAAAGTTCGAGTAGCTTGATTCTGTGCTTGACAGTGTAGGAAAATAGCACACACACACACATTCACACACACACACACACACAAAAAAAAAAACCCATCAAGAAACATGTCAGTTCAGGAATGTACATGATTGATGGTGATATTGAATTATTTGTTGTAATGACTTTCTTGGATAGTCAATCTTTATCACTGTAAGTATGTTCTCTCTCCCACTGGCTGTTACATTCTCTTTCTACACCAGGATTTGGACGAATTCTGTTCACCATCCTGTCATTATTTTTCATGCGGAGCTGCTACCAGCTGGCCACATTCCTGTATCTTCTCGGCTCCTTCCTCGATGCCTTTGACGGATACTATGCAAGGAAACTTGGTCAAGGTAATTAGCAGCAGTGCTCAGTGTCATAAAGTGTACCAACAAGTTTTTACTGAAAACTGACCTGCAGAATGATATCAGATGCAATTACATTGCAAATCAAGTTTGTCATGATGCTTTCAGTGTTGAAAAACCTTCTTATTACCTCATTGCACAGTTATTTCATGTGCCATGAAATTGTGGAGACTCCAACTCTCCCGCTTTGAGGCCATTTCCTTAAAATCTCCCACTCTCCCTCCTGCTCTAGCTGGTGTTCCACTTTAAAGGTCCTGTTTACCTTTGGGAACAGTGATTAAAAAAATTCTCAAGATAAGACACGTAACGCATACAATTATATGCATGTGTAGGTCTGTTGTACCACAACACATCCTGTCATATAAAATTTTCTCGATAAAGCCTAAAATATGAGGAGATATCTGTATTTTTCTCAATAAACCATAACTGTAGATGCTATGGACACATTTTTATGATAAATACTTGTATTGTTCACATTTTGTAAATACTTGACATCAATTTTACCGATTCAAATTTTTACAGTGGTTGTTTCTATCCCTAACTCGCATTCTAAGATTATTTTAAAGCACTAATGCTGGGTTTTTGTTTCATCTGCAAATGGCCTTTAAGATTTAGCATTCTCCAGCCCAACCCGACTTTTGTCATATCTTCAATGTTTTATGTTTTGGCAAAGGTCATAGCACCAGAGAGCATGGAGCATCTACAACCCAGGAGCTTCCAGAGCTCTTAAGGGTCCTGGACCCCAGCCACAAGGGGCATCATGCTTTCCCTCTCATGATGTGCACTATGCTCACACAATTTTGTGCCCATTTTTGCATAATCAGAGTCTCCAGTGTGCTAGAGGGTTCAGGTAGGAGAATCTCCCCTCTAGGGTGGGGTTGGAGTCTCTTGAATTGAAGTTCTGAGAAACTTGGGTGATGTCTGCATCTCAGTATGAGACTACATTTAAAGGGATTGTATGGTTGTGTTTGAGACCTAACTTCATGTTTCTGACATTTTTGGTGAGATTATGTAAACCTTTTATGAAATCTGAGAGAACATGTAATTCCAAGAGGAAATCAACATTTATTTGATGAAAATCGGTTTTGAAATGGCTGAGATATCCAAAACGGGTCAATCCTAATAAAAGGTGGGACCCACCTTTTATTACAATCACTTTGTTTTACTTTGTTTTTGGATGTCGCAGCCATTCCAAAACTGATTTTCATCAAATAAAGTTTGAATCCCTCTTATGCTTTGTACTATTTCATAAGTGGTTTCTTGGTATCTCACAAAAAGTCAAAAGCCCAATCCTCATCTCCACCAATGCTATACCGTCCCTTTAAGCATCAAATTGCATATTGAGACGACCAGAATATTTCATACAGTCAAAACTTGTCCTGTTTTTAAGAAATGTCTCCAAGTGGAATTCCAAATTTGTTGCCCTTGCAGGGACAAAGTTTGGGGCCATGCTGGACCAGCTGACGGACCGCTGTGCGACCATGTGCCTGATGATGGCGCTCTGCGTGCTGTACCCATACTACATGGTCCCTCTGCAACTCAGCGCGGCGCTTGATATTGCCAGCCACTGGCTTCATCTTCACAGGTAGGGCATCACACATGCTGACACAACATTATTGCTCCTGCGACAGTTGCTCTAGTCTTATTTTCTCAGGGCTGGGGTTGTGATAGAGTTTTAGATTTAGTTTGATGTGAGGATTAGGATTAAGGGTGGGGTTATGTTTGTTGGCAGAATTTAGGTTTGGCTGAGCATGCAAATATTTCATTAGAGCAATTGTTGCAGGAGCAAGTGTCATGGAACCCACACATTGGCAAACACTCACACAAACACACACACACATTTTTACCTGCAGTCATGTAATTTGTTGATACTCTAGGAGTCAGCGAACATATTACTTCTTCCATTCTTTGTAGTTGTATAACAACATGCATTGTACAGGCATATGTTTAATCTAATGTTTCCCAGTTATCATTATTTCAAATGTCTCATGGACACTGTATTCTGTTCTTGCCCTGGAAATTCAATGTCAGAGGCAGTGTATGCTGTATATGATAATTTGCTAAACGTTTTTTTTTTTGTTACAGTTTGACCACTTTCTTATCTACTCATTATGCTATCATCTTAAACTTTGCTCAAACTGTGGTGTTCTGAACTTAATGTTGTATAATTTCGAAATGACCACCATTTTGGAGCAGTGTTTTGCCTTGTGATTCACCTTCTTGTTCCCACCATGTTTCTCACCCATCAGCTCTTTGATGGGAGGCAAGACGAGTCACAAGTTGATAGATCCGTCGGAGAATCCCATTCTCTCCGTATACTACACATCCAGGGTGAGAACGCAGTGTAGATGACTTCAGAAACCTTTGTGACATTTCTGATATATATATATTAATTTGTGAATGTGTCTTGAGTAGAAATCTATTAAGGATAAATAAAGACTGTATACGACTTGTTGACTTGTTTTTGTTGCAAATTTCATAGCTTGCACCGTGGATGTGTGGAAGTGCACATGGTTTAGTCAAGTAACAGCAGCGCGTGAAAATCTGACCGGATTTGATTTTGAAATGATTTAAAATGGTGTACTGTCTATTTTCCAATACACTGTTCATTAGGCAAAGAATATTAAAGAATCTTGCTGAATACACACTGTTGAGGAAATACTACCAGCACATGTTTAAATTAAAGTTTATGTATGTATGATTATTGGGAAATGGTTTGTGCCCCCCCCCCCCCAGCCCAGCAATGTTATGAAATCAGTAAGCTGTGAAAGGGGGAAATAGATACAAGCACAGTGTTCAGTAAAGAAGAATCTTAACTATGTATGAAAATTTGCCAAGTTTTGTACATTTTCAGTTTGTCTATGGTGGCGAATAAATGTCTATTCATTACTTTGACTCCAGATGAAATGGTATGCTGGTACAAAAAGTCACTGTCTGCTGTTTATGTTGTCTCCTGAGCTTAATGCTTATTGGCCATTTCTTTGTCTCACTCTCTCCACAGCCTGTCTTGTTTGTGATGTGTTCTGGTAATGAGCTCTTCTATTCCATGCTCTACCTCCTTTACTTCACTGAAGGACCAGCCCGTAAGTATCATCCTGTCTGTCATATTCATCTAATAGAGCTTCTCTTTTAGAAAGCAATATAGGGATTTGTGTGTTTCTTTGTTTCTGTGTTTGATTTTATTCCTTTAATTTTACAACACAAAAATACACATAACGTGATACTTAAATGAAATTCATTGAATACATTACTGAATGTGAACTTAAAGACCATGTATACAGGGGCGGATCCAGGAATTCCGTAAAGGGGGGGGGGTGCAAACAATATTTCTTGTGCTACTTCTGGGTTTCATCTTATTTTTTCTTTTTCATTTCTTTTGTTTTGACAACAAATAAAGAAGGGGCGTGTGCCTGGTGGGCCCCCTCTGGATCCGCCACTGGTATAATATGTACAATTTAGAAACTAGTATTCACTAATTGCACATTAAGTACATGTAAATACAGACTAAATCAGTATTCAAACTAGCTGCCATTCATTTTTTTTTTTTTTCCAGAGTGTGAATATGAAAACTTTCTGTTTCACATTGTTTGAGGTTCTGGAAGACATGAAAATTGTTCAAAGGAAAACTCAAAAGCAATTTTAGAAGTTCTTTTGTATTCCTAGTTTTCAATTTGCCAAACTAGGAGGCAGTTTGATTTAAAATGTGATTTTGGTGAATGTTCTTTTGGTGTGAATATCAAATAGGATGATCAAGATGGAAGCCTTAGGGGTGGAGGGAACAGAGAAAGGTTCCCATCAAAGGCTTACATTTCTGTATATTTTGGAATCATGAGATTTTATGGGTTGCTTGGTCCAACTCTCACACTTTCAGGATTTGACAGTACTCGCAATTAGTTTATCACACTAGACCAGACAGATGTGCTGAAAATACGGTGAAAGTTGTCAGAATTTGTATGTTGTGTATTATATTTGTTAGTTGTACCACATCCCATAAATGTCACCTGAAAGCCAAATCAAATCGTGATGTAGAGATGTATGTGAAGTATAATTTTTGAAAGACTCTGGTGAATATCGGCACATAGGGACTAACATGGATAGAATAAAATGTGATTTTGAATACTGCGTGACTGATTTTTCGTGCTTGGCCGTATAAGAAGAGTTTTGTATTTTTAAAATTCTGACATGGAATCAAGACATCAGCTACTGGAACATATGGTAAGCAAAAGTATTTGCGTGCTTTTATTTTCGCGCTAGTTTCTGTTTGCGCAAAAATTTCCACTTTTACAGTACATGATTATTGAAGAAACTGAATACTAGACTAGATGAGAGTATATGACAGCATATAAATATATGGTGTTTTCATGGCAATCTTGACTGCATGTTTTTTCTCTTTTCTCTGTTTGTCGTGTCATGTCATAGTATTGTTTTCCATTGGGATTTTCCGTCTGATTTTGTACATCTCGACTCCCATCGCCTTCGTCAAAGCCGGGATCAGCGTCCTCCATTTGATCGTCGCGTCCAAGAACATGGCGGTCATCGACGTCGCCGAGAGGGAAGCAGCCAGAGCCAAAGGTCAGTGATGACCAGGGGATTAGGATAAGTAGGATTAGGATCAGCAGTTGGCTTGGCTGACCTGTGAAGAAGGTTTACAAATCTGTATTTATTGTGTCTCTGTGTCCAGACTTGATATGGGTATATTGTCATGATTCTGACAGCACTCCTGTAGCAGTTAAATTAAAGCAGGCAGGAACCTTTATTTTGATTCTGTAGGTGAGCATTTTAAATAGACATGAATAGACAGTGATTGATGTATTGATTCTAAGCTCATCATTCTTTGCCAATGGGCAATATATACGCAGCAAGATAATGTTACATCTGCTTACGGAAAAAAATGTACCGTCAAACCTATCTGAAGCAGCCACCCAAGGGAGCACCGAAAAAGTGGCTGTTATAGACAGGGTCTTTAACATAGTTTTTTTTTTCTCTCGGAGGGATTTTTTTTTTTTTTTTAGTGGTCATATACGGCAGGTAACTGCTAGAGACAGGTGGCCACTAAGGCATGTTTGGCTGTATGATATGTATGTGACCGGCAACAACAGTTTCAGGCAAAAGTCGGGAATGTTGAAAATTCAGTTTTTCATTGAATCACATTGCCCATTTCCTAAGCTTTACATTGATGTAAAACACTTGTATTCTCCGGCACCCTAAGCGGTCATACAAAGTGAAATATAATGCACTTTTTGATTTGTCAGCCTGACAAAATTGCGAGAAAATGGGCTTTGACGATTCACCTCTTGCACGAAGATGATGCTGAGCGGCGATGCGAGGTGAGAATCACCCATCCGTACGATGGTGCCAATCGAGATTAAGCTCCGCCTCTAGCAACCACAGCGGCTTCTGATTGGCTCACTGAGAGAGTCAAATTTCCCATGCACCTTCCTCGGAACTCAGCGTATGGAGCCGAATCACACGCGAGATGCCGCGCCGTAGCAACACTGGGCATAGTGGCGTTCGAAAAAGATCGAAACTGACGAGTGCGATCCAATATTGGGTGTTTGAAATTCCATTTTCGATAGGAAAAACTTAGTCTTATGCTATGAAATCTAGGGTAGATGTAGAAAACATATCAAAGATTCAATTTCTGCAAAAACCCAAAATCGACAAAAAATATGGGTCAAAATCTTTGTACCCTGCCTAGGAGGGAATTTGCTCTTGTGACTTTTGCCTGAAACCATTGTCGCGGGTCACATATGTATGTGTAAAATATATGTGTACATATATTTATATAATGAGAAGAAAATTCATGGAAGTCATGCTTGTTTGTTTTATTCTTGTGGAAGCAGTTGTGTTAGGCAATGTAACTAGTTTGGTTTATTCAGACATACGTAACAGTGTTTCGAAGACTGTGCATTTATTCGGTTGTCACATTGAAGGATATCAAAATAGCAGACAGGGCAGCTGCAACGACTAAGGGGCAATGGTGACCAAGGGATCAGGATTAAGATATTAGGATTAGGAATAACAGCTGGGCTTATATGAGCGCTGTGCGCTTATCTACAAATGCAAACCTGTATTTGTGATTGATAATATGTCATAGCCACTGAGATATTTATTCAAAGTAAGTAATGTATGGATAACTGCTTGCCATGGATCTGCTAGTTGCATACCTTTAATGGTGATATAGGTTGTGAGCATAAAACTTTGATGAACATGTGATTTAACATCCTGTTTAAAAAGATAGATACCCAACCTTTTAACCCATATTGGGCCAACGCACTTGTGTAAACCAACACCGCAGTGGCCCAGCACCATTTGCACGCACACGCCGACAGGCAGACAACTCTCCAAACAATCTCTCTTCATTAGCAAGCAATGAACAAAACATAGACAAGTTATATGTCATTTGAAAGAGGATAAAATTCCCTTTAAAATGGTATATGACATGCTGCCATTCAGTGCCCAGTGCAGTCATAGTACTCAGCAGAAGTGAAGTACAGTAATCCAAAAGTTACGAAATCAATTTGTTTGTTTGCTTTTATTCATGGATTAAAAATAGCAAATGTTGTAATTTTATACATCCAGTACCGGAAATGAAACGATCAGAGTGTCAGCTTTCTAGACATAAAAATATCATGACCATTGATATAATAATTGCAGGTTTATGTTTACATTTGTGACGATGAAGCCATTGCTAGTGCACTGGAAATCAATAGTATAATGTGTGCATCCTCAGTTTGTTGAAGGGAAACTCGTCACGATAACTTTTCAGTTTCGACTGAATTATACAATTGTTGTACATACATGTCATGTGGATGTACATGTGGGACTATTATCACAGTCGAATCATCGCCCGGCAAGTGTCCAAACCTCCTCTAAAACTGCGGCAGAAAATCCAAAATCGAGCGCTCCGTACAGCTGCAGATAGCACTCACTGAAGCTTCGTGGTTATTCGCGTTATTCCATGTAAACAGACATTTTTTTCGATGATTTTTACGATATTGTTGGTGTTCGACTGACAAAACCTTCTTGAATTATCGCAGACAGTGTAGCAAAGCATTCTGGAATATGTTGTCAAAGGTTAGAAGGTGAAAGAACTTTGAAATGACGTCGTTTATATGTCATTTCATTCACTTTAAAGGGATATTCCGTATGTGGCCTCCTCGGCATTTGAACAAACTCCGGAATATCCCGTAGATGGCCCGATATGGGTTAATGTTGAAATTGAATACAATTGATTCGTCAACATTTTCTGAGTGAAATAATTATTCATATGTCTGATTTCATGCTAATTTGAATCACAAAATCCAGTTCCATAGGCATTATCTGTGAAATTGCACTCTTCATGTATGTATTCTGCAATTACTGTGTATAAGACGCTTTCTTTGAATGGTTACACCAGTCATGCAATCCTTCACTGCTTCATAAGAATTTCGTCTCCGAATGTATTGTTTCACCTTTTACTTTTCCGCAGGGCCATCTGTACATAGTGAAAGCATTGCTTGAATCTTTCTGCCTGTTTTGTTTTGCCTTTCCCTCTAAATGTTTAGGGCATCATTTGTTGATATGGAATAATTAACATATATCTAAATGCAATAATACATTTGACCAGTACATAGTAATGGGTTGGAATCAGTTGATTTCCATGCACCCCTCCCATGACATTATGCAAATGATGGTTAGGGCTGTTATGAATTTATTAATCTTTCTCTCTTTGATGGCTGAAAAGTGTCCTGTAATCTTTGATGTGCATGAAATTTCAAATGAATTTGTTTTTTCCATCCTTCAATACATGGCCTTGTTTATAGGCCAATCATTCGCATATTGTGTGTGGTCCAACATTGTATTTATTTGAGTGCAGTATGTTGTGTGCAGTAGCTGTTTGCAAATTTTGTTTTTATTGTTCTATCTTGTTTTCAATATTCACCTGCGGTTGAGGACGAGCCCTGAGTATACTCGACCAGGTGTCAGTGGGAAACGCATTTGTAGCAAAATTATCCCGTTCTCAATGGGTTAAAGGTGTGTGCATTGATTGGGGTCCAAATATTGCTGCAATCCCTCTTATCTGCAGTTTTCGTAGAGACCCAGTGACTGGCAACAGTACTGTCGAAAGAGCTGCAAATATTGGAATTGGACAGTGTAACTAAAAGCAGTACAAGCGGTTCTCAATATAATGGAATTCACGGGACCAGTACCTTTCTGTCTTTATACTGAAATTCTGTTAAAGCTTAACAAATGAAGTGTATAAAGATATATAGATAAAAATTTGAAGACCTGAAAATTCTGTTTTAACTGTGTTTGTTACATATAACGGGAGTGCACTGTACTGTACCTACCTGTAACATTGCCTTTTAATTCCCACCAAATATTCATGATATGAAGGTGACATTTGACTGTAATACTGGTCATGTTAAAGATGTTCATCTCAAGCTATGAAGCTGTTAGATCTCTGAGGAATTACTGACATTGGCATTGTTTAACAAACAGGTCACCAAATAATGTTAATTGCAAAGTATAGCAGTGAAAACATGAAAACATTTCATGAACTTCATCTGTTTGTTTTTCCCAATTTGCGAAAGCCACAAGCAACTTTTGGGTTGCCTCCAGACAGAAAGGCCTGCTGTTTCAGCTGTATGCTCAATTGGCACCAAAAAATAGGGTGATTTACTAATGTATTCAAATTTATCTTTTTTTCTTCCTCTGAAGAACTAGTAAAGAGCTTTAATATCCTCCTTCAATTACTTCTACATATGATATGTAGCATGTTGTTCTTAGGGTCTTTCTCTGCCGCAGTGTAAAAGTGGAAATTTTTGTGGTGTTTAAATGTTTGTGCATTTCGAGCAACCAGAAGCTAGCATGAAAATAAAAGCACCCAAATATTTTTGCTTCCCAATGTTCCAGTAGTTGATGTCTTGATTCCGCGGAATTAAAAGCACACAAAACTTTTCTTACGCAGCCGAGCGCGAAAAATCAGTCACGCAAAAATATCTACTTTTACAGTGTGTGCTTATAGTAAGCTCTGGTGCATTTTTGATCAGTATCAGTGGTGGTGTTGTGCAATTTCTTGTATACATAGAGCAGTGGTATTAGCCATTGTGTTTACCTTGACCTTTATGACACCTGCAGAGTAATAACGCATAAGTGTGCATATACAGTATGCCTTTTAGCACGTTTGCAGATAAAGATATAAAGTAAACGTGTTTAATTAACATAAATATCATATTGTAATTAGGTTCATCTTGAATAGGGGGAAGTCTCATGTGGACTTGATTGTTCATCTAAGATCTCCAAGAAATGATTGTGGAATTGTATGATTATGTGGTGTTTTCATTTCTACTACATCAGGGACCTGTTTTATAAAAGATTGAGCAGAAGGTCAATCGCAACTCCTTATGAAACAGGCACCAGAACAGTAATACATGCTGATAAGCAGTATTAGCCTTATGGCATCGCTACATATCGTACTTATGATAAAAAGAACAGAAGCTGCAATGGGGCTATATATGTAATTAGTTCATATATGCAGTTTTTCACTGGATGTGCTAATTAGATGCACAATAACGTCTCGGACTGGTAACCAAAGCGGTACAGTAGTAAAAATTACACAAATTAAACAATCACATGGTGTATGTCATTGTGAGTGTATTTTCCTTGAAAGCCTTTGATGTATTATGCACTGAAAATTATGTGATGGAATCATATCAAGTTCCTCATGTGATGGAATAATAATAAATTCCTTGAAGAAGACTAGTCTGGTATCCATGTGTCATTTTTTGTTTTTATTTCCACTATGTAGTATTTATCCAATGGACTTCTTTCACAAGAAAGACAATTCAAGATACATGTACAGTCAATCTTGCTTCAGTTAGCCTCGCATAAGTCCAATAAGGTCAAAGGTCTTTTCAAGTCCTGTTCTCTGTTATGTTCTATCAATTTTAATCCCTCGTAAGTCGAATTTTCTCTAAGTTGAGGCTGTTTCTTCAGTCTAGGCAAAGGTCAACTGTGCTTTGTGACTTCCGTGTTTCAGCTTGTCCCAGATCACAATTTGTTTCTCTTTCTAGTGCGGTTTTATGTGTCGGGTGATACATGCATGGTTGTTGGAGCAAATAGTTTGTAAAGTTATGACTTTATTTATGTTAGCAAAAGAACTTTAAATTGCAATGTGGCCATTTCAAATTGCATACAGTTAATGGCTTCTCTGTTTGTTATACAATGTATTGAAAAAAAAAAAATCATTATATAACATGACTGCTAATTTGATATTCCCTGAAAATGTCACTGTGAATGATCTACATTTACCAATATTCAATTAGTCACAACATCTATTTTCCAGACTTTTTCCAACAAATGCCTTGGTAATTTTTTGTTTTGAATTGTAGAAATCTCAAGTGGTCCATGTTTTATGATTACAATTATCATCATCATTGTAAGAAGTATTACCACTGAATGTGCAGCCATGTATATGTGGTAATCTGTTTGTACATGTTAGTGAAACATTAGTGAGTTAACGCCAGTCTGTCATTACTCATACAACTTTATTTGTTAATGAAAGGGGGGGGGGGGCAGACTGACTACATACCGCATTACATCATCAACTATTTTTACCTGCTTGGAACACAATGAGAGTACAAATACAAACTCATTAAAATTAAACTGTAACCCTTCCTGGCAAGTACTTTTATTTGCAATGAATTATTAAATCTTTCCTAGAAATATACAATGCTTAAATAAACTTTGTACAACTTGCTCTTATAAAATAAAAACAGAAAATAAACTTCAAAACATAGCTCTTATATCCATATTTACAGAGTTAATAACCTTTCATAACACAGATGTACACATATACACTGCATTTAAATACTTTGTACAGCCATAAAATGCAAGAATTTCTGACACATTATGTATGAAATAAGAATAGTCTGACAATTTACTAAATAGTTGCTTCATTACTGCACCAACACTATCATCATTTCTATTTGTAACACAATTCATACAGCAAAAACAAAAAGAAAACTGAATTAAGTCCTGTTACACTGACAAGAGCAAAAGCAACATGTCAGAAAATGTTTTAATCATGTCAGACAAAAGGAAAGAGAGAGAGCGAATGATCCCTCATCATGTCAACTGATAATCTCTGTTAGAGCAGGAGAAATACAGTCAACCTTGCCCAAGTTGAATTAAAGGGACCGCAGTATATCCTTTGACTTCTGTAAATTTTGATTTACATAATAGAATTGATGTGTGTCTATGACATTCAGCGCAGAATTTTGCTTCGACTTTTCTATAGCCAAGTTTCAACTTATGCCAGGTCGACTTAGGCGAGGTTGACTGTATACCATAGGCAGAATGTACGCTTATCCTTGCACAGACATATTTATATCAAAATATCATTTTTGTTTTAGAAAATATATAACTGAATCTTCATTACAATCATATCACATCTTTGGCATATACCTACTGGCAGCATTTAGTCTTCAAAGTACAAACATCATAAAAAAATTATTACTCAACTTAAGTTCACCTCTATAAACTGTTTTCACTATTTGATTGTATGATCATGCACCATCTGCCACATATTTGAACAGCCAAGTTGCCCTCGGAACACATTTTTCAGACGACATTCCTCATCAAACAGTTGTCATTCACCTTGATTTCTGTGGCTCATTGTGCTTACTTTCATCCGCAAGCAATTCTTCCACGGTGGTATTTCTTGTAAGTTCCTAAACTTGATAATACAGTGTTCTTGTGCCAGAGTTGTAGCTTTCATTAACTCTTCATGTGCCATGGTGGAAACCCCCTGTGTGCCACATTATTCAGAGACAGAAATGCAATTATGCTTTGAGAAAATATTCTGCTTTTCAAATCTATGTAACTTCTATACATTTCTGTTAAAACCTTGATATGTAGTGAGCAAAGTTGTAGAAAATATTCCAAGCCTTGCTTTGATGTAAATTGTATGACAAATCTATGATTGTTTTTCTTTCAAATGACCAGTAGCTACACTACTGTAAATGCATGACTTTCCCGTACAAAACAGTGACAAAAACTTAGAATCTACACGCAAATCCAGTAGGGAACACTAATTGCTTAAAAATAAAAGCTCTATGTGAGAGGAATAAAATCGCGACAAAAACGCTTTCATTGTATGAGTAGGGCATTTGGCGATTTATTGATTGGTTTGGGCGGGTTGTTGCGGAATATGCGAAGTTGGCACGCTGTCGACTGAGTCGGGTGTGCGAACGTGGCACATAAAGAGTTAATGACTCATGAGGTAAAACATTGCAGAGAACTCCATTTTAAGTAATCCAGTGACACTATGCGTCGACACTATGTGTCATAATGTTTAAAAAATGCTTTTGTTCATTGAAAGGCATTTGATAACCAGCCAGCATTTTGAGAAAACAAAAGATATCTGGGTAATACTAAGTTGTGTTTTTCACACATCTTTGTCCGTCAGCAATTTTAGATGGAACTTTACCCATAAGTATGACATAAAACGCAATTCATTCATGAATCCATAGAAATTGAATGGGCTTGCAGAAATAGGCCACCAAATTTCAAGTACTGGTGTGGTGGTGACATAATCATGTCTTGAAACCACAGAGTAGACAGCTGAATTTATCTAATTCATTGTATTTTAACTTTGTATCATTAGAAATAACTTAAAGGGACCTCACCACAATATGAATTGTTCAGAAACAAATCAGAAGAATAGCATTCCACAGCTTTTCCAAATTACACCTTTGTTCATTCCTATGGGTATGTAAAGAACTTTTAATTTTCAGCTTTTAACAATGCGACTACAGAAGACAACAATAGTCAGTTAGTCATAAAATTGTATGCGTAAGTTTCGTAATGCTGATTTCTTCGGAGAAAAAAAAAATTACACAGAAATACATTTCACAGAATCCATTTTCTTCATCTGAGTATCAAACTCAAACAATTTGGGATCAACAGTGAACAGAAAAAGAAGCATACCTGCAGAATACAGATGAACAGTCACCAACATGACTTGAGGGACATTAATTGCAATGGATTGTAAAGACGGACAAAAAAAAAAAAAAAAAAAAAAAAAAATGGGTGGTAGTAAAGTAGCTCTGCATTTGACCACAGAATACAATACGATGGTCATCTTTACATGGCATTGAATTTGTTTCTGCTGAGTTTGTTCTCTGTGAAAAAAATAAAAAATAAATGTTTGCGATTCTTCTGGCAATACCATTTCTACCTGATAATCATGCATATTAACAACTGGGAAAAATGAATACATTGTAACATGTGTAATATGTAATATGATGCCAAATATATTTTCCCTTTGAAATGTTGTATAAATATTGGCATGAAAGACTATCAGTGTACTTTCAGCAAGAGTGGACGGATGTAACAAATTCAAGAACCGACAGTCGACAGAAATTCAACAGTACATGGTATTCACAAATGTGTGCTCTCTGCTGAGGCAAGCTGGGTTTTTCTTATGGTTAGTTCAGCACTGCTACAACTGAAACGGGGAAAAAACCCTTATTTTGACATAAAGAGTGGACGGGTGTAAGAAACTAAAAACTGATGATTGACAGAAATTCAACTGTACATGTATGGCATTTACATATGTGTGCTTTTCACCGAGGTAAGTGGGGTTTTGTTCCTGCTGACAAACTTAGGACGGCTGCGAATGAAACGGGAAAAGCTCTTGACAGAAATGGACGGATGTAAGAAACTGAAGAACCGACAGTCAACAGAAATTCAACAGTACATGGTATTCATATATGTTTGCTTTATACTGAGGCAAACTAGCTGTTTTCTTATGATTAGTTCAGCACAGCTATGATTAAAATGGGGGGGGGGACCCTTATTTTGACATAAAGAGTGGACAGATGTAAGAAACTCAAAAACGGATTGACAAAAAATTCATTGGTGGATGGTATTCACATACATGTGCTTTCTACTGAGGTAAGTTGTGTCATCAATTCATGCATTGATCGTCAAAACGGTTGCTTTGACCCAAGCAATACCACAAATCTGAGTGATTCACTCATGAAACACTGAGCTTCACAACATTGAACAAGTTATAAGCGCTTTATGATGCATCTTACATCTGCAACACTTAGCAAGTTTTCAGTTCACTCAAATAAACTTGCAAACAAAAAATCACATTATTTGGCAAACAGGCACAAGTCCATCACAAACCAAATATATATTTATAAGCCAATTAGAAACACAAAGCAAAAACAGTTCTTCACACAAAATTTCATGTGGCTGGCACGGTATTCTGGAAATCATACATTTTTTCATTTCAGTGAACAAACAGCAAGAACAAAAATAATATATATCTTTAGTTATCTTGCACACAACAACATAAGGACGGCTTTGTTAGACTGTGTGTAAAAAAACATTGCACGAGCACAGTATCACTGAAGAACAATTTTCTAGAAATAAAGCAAATCCCTACATTTTCCCTACATTCTCCTTAGAAAAACATTCTGATCCCCAAACCCACTGGAGACCACAATCATTAATATGTGCAACACCAATATATGTAGAGGCACTACATTATTACATGTATCTCTGCACAATTTCTTTCTTTTTTCTGTTTTAACTTATGCATATTATCATTTCTGTCACTTGAGTAGCTAAGCCTCATTATGGAGCATTCAGGAATATCATCAAATTACCAATTCTACATAAAGTTAAAATTTGCAATATGGGGGGGGGGGGGGGGGTGGGGGAATAATGTGGCAAATTACCCAATATTCTAATGGCTCTATACCACATTGCAACATCTGAGACAACAAAAGCCTGGCAGAAAACTGTCAGTTTTAATCTATTTCCTTGTTTTTATGATTGACATGGCAAAGGTTCAAAAGATTGACATAGGATTTTGCTAGTGTGGAGACAATCTTTAATTTGAACTCTATCATCCTGATGAAATTACCATTTCAGTGCAGAAACGGTAAATCTTACTGCATGGATCACAAGGCAAGCTACTGCTGGTAGATTGCTATTCACAGACCTTAGTTAGCCATTATGATGCATATTATACCTTGCAAGTTACTCTACAAATCCTAAGTGAAGAGATGAAAAATATCATGAGGAATGTTCAAATAAATACATTGGCAGATTTTTGTATCCACTAATCACACATTCTTTCTTTAACAGCAAAACTGAGGCATGACAACAGTTGTAATGATGACCAAAACAAAATAAATATTTCACACTTTGACTCAAAGTATCGCCAATTATCTGTGCATTTTCAACATGAATGCAGATGCATGACTGCTGGTTAAAAAGCCTAGTAATATACAAATGATGCACAGGATAGAATCCTGTGCATCATTTGTTTTATAAAATGGGTCGAGAACTAACAGCATTTTTCACGTACCTTTGTGGATCGAGATGTCCGAAGACGTTCGTCCCAAACATTCATGCACTCGGAAATCCCGCACATATAAGTACTGTACGTATAAGAGTATACGTATGCCACACATGTTATGCACACAAGAAAGGCTGGCTGGCAGCCTGAACTAGAAGTTGTTTACAGGATTGACAGCGCGTATAGTAGCGTGCGATGCACTTGTAACAACTGATTGAGTGCGCACTGCTAGTGTAAACATTGTGACGTCAGGCCGTGCATGTTAGTGAGAAATTGATACACGCACACGTGACTCACTTCAGTGTTTCCAATTGGCTACATTCTTGAACCCATTTTATAACAAGTAATATCATTATCTTGCTTTTTTTTTTCCTGCGGATTCTGTGATTTCCAAACCAAGTCTTAAGGGCGCATAGTCCCGGTGGGTGTGTGGGCGCTGTTGATGATACTGCCGATCACCGTTACCATCGATACGAAGATTGCCAAAGTTGAGCTGTCATCAAGAGTAAAGCGCGTAGGTGTTGCTAGGTAACGTTGCCTTTGTTGTCTTCTCTGCGCATCACGCAGTCTGTAGTAATGCCAGGGTGCGTGCATATGTGCTTCTTAGTATGACATCACAAAAGAAGTTTGCTAAAGCTGTCATCCCCCTCTGCCGAATCATGAGCCAAACTGTGATCGGACCACTGACTACAGTGGATCGGACTTCTTTGGACTCTGGTCAAAGAGTAAGCGCTAAAGAGGAGTCAATAATGTAGGTCTCTATATCTAAACTTGTGCCGTGTGCCCGCGTGCGCATTTGACTAAACCACCGGGACCATGTGCTTTTAATGATCACATAACCACACTCCCCCTATGCCAGGCAAGTCTCAGGCAGCCCCAAGGCAAGCTGGAAGGTCGCTCTGGTAAGCTTGGTGTATAATTTGCGTAGTTAAGCAACTACAATGTAGTCTGCAGGGGTATTTACATTTTTCTTCTTCCTTCTTTTTCTTTTGAAACCTATCGTGTAAATGTTAATCTGAGAACAAGCTTTCTATGTGGTGCAAATGACCATATGGACCCTGTAACATATAGCACTATAGTCCTGCATGTAATACTGGGTACACATACATCTGAACAGATCCTGAATCCGGACTACAATCTCAAATATTCTGATTCATATGTGATGATACATTAATGACTGGTAGACACTGAGAATGTGTCTCCAATCAGTACATTTCAAAGTCCTGCCTGGCACTCGAGAATAACTTGCATTGTAGAGGTCCTGACATACTCTCCAACGGTATTTTACATAAAATTCTGATCCAAAGTAACATTCCTGAACATCCTGCCACCTGACAGGAAGAATAACTAGCTGTTACTTCTACACTGGACATTCTCTGTCCATATGAATGACCCCTGTTCACTTCTAGATGTATGCACTCCAACAAGGTTTCAATGTCTATGTAACTCACTTTGCCCTTTCAATATCGTTTATTTCTCCAGCCAGCTAAAATGTTGGCCCTGACAACATGGCAGCCATCTTACATATCACTAGAGATGGCTTAAAAGAGAGGTATATAATTATGGACGGCCATAAAAAGCTGCACAGACCCCATGAAGAATGTGTAAATCCAACATTTTCCATGATCTTGGTTTTTGACAATTTTCATGGTCTACTCTATGCGGAAAATTTCCCTTGCCCTCCCTAATCCTTCCCCTAGATTTCTGATCGGCACAGTGCAGAGTGCAGTTCTCATCAAGATGACATAAGTCTGCTTTCGCTCTTTTGGCTGCGCCATCACTACCTTTCCTGGTTCTGCACAGTCCAACAAGCTGCCATGCAGACTCGATTGCACACATGATCCTGTACAGAGTAACTGCTGAATAAAGCTCCGCTTTTTCTATGTATGTTGGTGTGCCAAACCATCACTTCCCTCTATTCTACACCACGATACTCTTCTCCCTCATCTCTTGGGGGGAGTTGACCACTTTCCTATCTCTGCTGACATTTTTTTTGTTTCTTCTGCAACATTTGCCAACATTTGGTGGCACAGGACGACAACATTGCACTTCTACATCTTGCAGCAGCTGAGAGCACAACTGTGTCACCTGCATGTGACAAACCCTCTGCTCTCTTTCTACAGCAGAACATAGTCTCCTCCTCACCTCTGAAGAGTTGAAACCTGTTCCCTGCATCTGTAACAACATTTTACCTTTGTGTGGTAGCACCTCCACTGCACTGCTGATCTTGCAGCAGCCATTAAAGCTTTCCCCTGCATCTAACTGTGTCTTCTCTTCAAGTGGTCTTTCCCTCATCTTGAGTGGATCGATACCTTCCCAGATATGGTGTTGGCTCATGTCAGGTTAGGACTTCCATTGCACAACTGTCCTCAAAGAGCACTTGGCTCAAGACACATGTCTTGAAGTACCTCTCCTCTCTTTCTGCGCAGGTATACATCCCCCTTCCACCCCTCAGAGGAGCTGGCTCCTTCGCTACCTCCGCTTCCCCTTGCCTCCAGTGACGCCCGCCTTTGATTTGTTCACATACTTCATGTATTCAATCTCTCCATCCAGGGCCTGGAGTTCTTCCCTCAGCTTCTTGTTCAGGTCATTCAAGGAATCTGAAGATCACAAAAGAGACAAAGCATTTAACCCATCAAGCCCTAGAGGAAATTTTGAAGCAGAGATAAACATCTCTAGAGTAATCTCTACATCATCAAATTGGCACCTTTGAATTTCACGGCATATCTTATGTTGGACAATGATTAGATTGCTCTGGTTATATTCATTACATCTGCACTGAATGAGAAAGATCTCTTTTTTTTGATAACGAATTGCCAATTTGAGAGAGCAACACAAAATTTAATCTTCTAAAACATGTCACCAATTAAAGAAACAGTTACAGTTAGCAATTAAGATGGTCTAAAAAATTGGCAAACACTAAAGCAAACACAAGAGTAGGAGGAACATACATGCTATTTTTGTCAAATAATTACCTGGTAAAAGAATGTCATGATGGCATGACAAACATACAGGCACTAATAACTAATATAATTCTCCTTTCTCCATGGAAAAATAATCTGATAGTCTATGATACTACAGTATATGAAATTTTTTTGTTTACAAAGTTTATGTTGCTTTTATGAGTGGAGCTTTATGGAGCTTTTGGACAATGGTTCTGGTAGGGTTCATAGGACAAGAGAATGAATCAACTTTTTTCTTTTTTTTTTAAGATGAAAATTGTTATGCCTGGCTTGTGAACACATACCTGAGTTGGGACCTTTGTAGTTGATGTCCAGGTTGTTGGTTGCTGCTGCTAGCATCTTGTTGCTGCCCTGTGGCTTGTACTTGACGGGTGGTGGCGTCACTGCGGGTGTCTTTGGGATGGTGTTCAGGGGAACGCCGTTGGAAGCTGGCGAAGATGAGAGGCACAAAGCAACAGAAACATCAAACAATAAAGGAATTTCAAAATAAAGCCTTAACAGGTACAAATGCAAACAAACAAAATGTCGGTCACAGCAAGAATCACACATTTCATATGTAATATCAGGAAAACCTAATACTGCACGATCCCTTCAAATCAAATTTAATCTAAAAAGTTCCACATTCAAATGTCTTCAACTTTGCAGGCATGCCTCTTATGAGAAACACAGGCGACATGGATTCACCCTTTGAGGTAGTTCTGGAAACAAGGACAAAATTGCACAGAACGATGATGGAAAACGATTCACCCTTGAAACTTTATAATCACAAAGACACCACCCCCCCCCCCAAAAAAAAAAAACATCAACAACACAACAACAACACAAAACAACAACAACAACAAAAACATATGAATGAATAGATTAAAAAACAGATTAAAATATGTATGTGTATGGTTTACTACATCCACCTCATATACTGAATCCCTACTACTTAGGTTTAAAAATATGAAAAACATATCTCGTAATTCTTCTGCTGATCAATCAGTATGCAAGAGTCCAATAAATAGAGACCATAAATACAGAGTGAAACCCACATGAAAATCAGAGCAAAGAAGAGGACTTCATATCTACTGAAGTGCATTCCATGTGTCCTCAGTCATTACCTGTTAAATTTTTGCTTGGCTGCTGGGATGACCCTGCCCCACCAGTCCCACCTCCTCCGCCTCCTCCTCCTGTACCGCTGCCTCCAGCTCCAGACCACGCTGTCTTCTTACTCTTGGTGCTGTAGCCCGTGCTGGTGGTGTTGGCCGTGGAGAGGCCCTTGGGGGGCCTGCCTCGCAGGGCAACCTGGCTGTGGCTGGCACCGACCGTGGCCTCGCTGGTGGTGGATGGGTGGTGGCGCAGTGAGGTTGCGGCTGCAGCAGCAGGGTTCCCGCTCCCAGTCTCATGGATAGTCTGGAGGTCATGACGGTTAGATGTATCTCGCCGAGGGCTTGAGTCTGTCCACAATCACATGACAAAGATAACATCCAAGTTAAAGAACCATGAGGCTTATACAAGACTGCTTCCAATCACTGACTCAACATGAATACCACAAATAAAAACACTCAGGAGTATAAAGCATTCTGATAACATCGACTAGTTGCTTAATCTAGGCTCATGGATTTAAAGTAGGATATATCAATTACGATATGTATCCGTAGAGATGAAGATAGTGAGGTAGACCAGACACAAATAAAGGACAACTTACAAGACAGATACAAAAAAGTTAAAAGGGGGAAAAAATGGCTCAGCTGCTAAGCAGTAACACAAGGTTAACATAATATAAAGTCTCACATATTCAGAAATAGATAAGACAGAGGAGAACATATTGTAGCCTCTTTGTGTTATTTATTGTGTATCTCTTGTATGTAACATTGATGGAAGGTACATTCCACATTCGTATTCCTGGACAAGAAAACATTTAATTTAATTCAATTCAATGAACACTCCTTGGTTTCTCATACCTTTGGTGAGACCGGTGGAGGGAACGGATGGAATGTAGATGTCTGCCTTGGGCTGATGATGCTTTCCTCCCGGCAGGCTGGGGTTGCTCAGGCTGGAGCGGACCGACACAGAGGAGTCCCGCTTGCTGGGGGCAGGAGGACCAGTAGCACCAACAGGTGGTGGAGGGCCGGATTGCTGGAGGTCCTCGTGGACCGTCCCCATGGAGCCGGAAAAGGAGGACTGGAGACCGGTGGGGGGAGGGAAACTCTGGCTGGTGTTGGACAGGCGTTGGCTGTCACTGATGAACAAGATATATTAGAGAGTTGCTGGTGATGCTATGATGACATTGGTTGGCATCTTTAAAAACTCAAGTTTACCTAAACTTTATAAAAAGTTTTTCATTTCCTGCCGTAGTGTTTCAGATTGGAGACGGGGAAGAGGGAGCATGAGACAGAGATATGAGACGTAGATCTTCAGCAGATGCCACTGAGAATCCAATTCTCCTGCTTCCGGCAGGGAATCTTGCGCTTTGAGGCATTTTTTTCGAAAATCTCTCATTCTTCTACTTGAGTATGAATTTCTCCTTTTTCAGCAGTGTGTGTCTCCCACTTATGGTATATTTTCTCCTGCTTGAAATTAAGCTTTTTTCCACCAAACTGTAGTTTGTCCAGTATGTTAAAAAATAAGGTTAGATGGCACGAGATCGCACTGGACCTCAGCCGCAATGGACATTGTGCTTCGTGCTTGTATTTGTACATTATGTTTGCTATAATAATATCAAACAAATGGATTATGAAACTGCTTTACGTAATTCTATAATCTATACAAATGCCGTTCACCACACTTTCATACACTTATGGCCAAGAATCAGTGCTACTTACATTCCCTTCTTTGGACCCCTCTGTGTGGGAGGGTAGCTGTGACCCGCCCCTGGGTACGTGCCGGCCAGCTCAGACTGCTTGCTCTGGGTGCGGGGGAAGCTGTGGTTGGTTGGTGGGGGGTTGAAGGGGGGCTGAGTGGACATGCTTGGGAAGGAGCGCTGGGAGGGGGGAATGTCCCTCTGACCAGGCGGGGTCGGGCGCTGCTGGGAAGACCGGTAGCCATCAGGGATGCCCTTCACACTGTCCACCGGTGGGAGTTCACCAGACTGTTTTGGATGTGAAAGTAAACCAGGGTGATATATGTATCACTAATAAATCACTATCTATACCTATTGCATTACATGACTAGGACAAAGACAGGTTCATAAATCGTGCAATGCACCAAATCAGATTCAGTGGATTTAATAAAAAATGTTAAAACTGGACGAGGAAAAGAAAAATATATATATAATGCTAATAGATCTTGTTACATTTTTACTGTATTTAACACTAACATACATAATTTCCGGTTGTTGATCAAAGAAAAATAGCTATTCTAAACGTCCTCAAAGCATCAATGAATAAAAATGCACAGCTCCTATCATAGTTTAATTCAGCACATTGTCTCTCAATGAATTCAAATAATTCATTGACATAGATATAACTTTCATTCAAGGCAGCATTTGATTTTAACCAGGGGGGAGAAAAAGTTATATTTTCCTCAAAAAATTTTCTCACAATCAAAATTAATGGAAATAAAAGTTATCCATAGCATAAATGTCACATAAATGTTGACTTCAAAGTGGGGAAAAGTTATTCTATAATAAATGATTGGATAAAAGGATGAAAGCTAAAAAATGAACAAGACAAAGGACTGCATTACCTGTCTCCATGAACTACCCCCGTGCGAATGCCGCTTGTCGAGTGAGTTCTGCAGGCTCCCGGGTGGACTGCGGCCCTGGGAAGGGTGTTGGGATTTGTTGGGCGGGGAGTGGTGGGCTGGGTGGGGCTGGGGTTGGGAGTGGTGATTGTGTGGGTGTGAGTGGGGCTGGGCATGGGGTTTGGGTTGGGGGTGAGGTTGGTGTTGAGGTGGACCCAGGGGATGGGCCTGGCCCAGAGGGAGAGGCTGGTTGTTGTTGAGCACCCTCAAAGAGGTAGACTGGCCGGAGGATGTGCGGGAGTTGAAGCTACTCGGCAGAGAGTATGGCGATGCCGTAAACACCCTGTGGCAACAAATGTCACATATGAAAGATAAAATAATCCAGGCATCTAGATTTCAATATCAATAATCGTGTATAAAACCAATGTACCCTTACTTTAAAGCCTTACAATCGTGGCGAGTGGTTTGTGCGGCACGGAGACGAACGCAACATGCTGCCTCCCCCCATTCTGTATCAAATGTCGTGACACCAAATGAGAATAGCGCTGGCTCAATGGGTCAGCGAACACACGCTGGGATTAAAAATCACCTGACTCAAAATGGCTGTCCGAGCCACAAGAGCTTCTGATCAGTGCCAAATGGACGCACACTCACAGTGCGCATGCACATGAAGAGAAGCCAAAAGAGCCATGCGTCTTCTGGCCTCTCTCCTCCAATCACCGCAGCTCGCGGTCACAAAGTTTGTGTATGATACGTACACACACACACACACACACACGTGTCTCAGTGGCAGCACTGTCCCACACGTTTATGGATATGTAGCACTGCAGTCTGGCATTGCGCAATTGCAAGCACAAATTTCGTTCGTTCGGAAGAGTTACGTAATAATGTACCATTACGGGTGACAATCGTCCGACTTTAAAATGTCTATATTTATGCACAAATATTGCTGCTATGCATTGTCGAGTCAAGAGAAATTCAAATTTTGGTAATAACATGCATCGGGGGCCAGTGAGGAAAAGTTCAACAGGCAGCATCCCCAACGACATGAATAACATAGCTGTAAGAAGATGTGGTTAGATTGACCTCTGTTGCTTTATCGTCAAATGCTACTGCCACAGCTTTCTTATCATCTGTACATCTGACTCGCTTACATGTTCTGCAATTTGTGGCTTGCATCTCACAAATTTTTACCCCTGCTACCCTTATTATTACCCAAGCATTGTCATGTCAGCATCTTTACACATGGGTCACATGAAATCATTTGGATTTTTATAACTGTTTTTGTTTTTGTTTTTGGTTTTTGGTTTCTTGTTTTTTTGCTGTTGTTGTGTTTTTTGAGTGCTAAGTTTCACTGTACCTTTCCAGGTCTTCAAGCTTCTTCAAGAGTCTGTCATTCTCTCTCGCCACCACATCGTGGTCTCTCCTGGCCTTCTCCTTGACGGAGTGCAGGTCGGAGTTCTCTGATCGCAGCGTCTCGTTCTCCACCATGTACTCCTGAAGCATCTCATAGAGACTGTTGTCCGCAGCAGACTTGGCCGACACCGTAGGACTGGCAACAAGGGGCAACCAAGCAAGAATCATGAGAGTATAGAGTAATGTCATGGGTTCTGTCCCATCAGGAAACTCATTGATCATAAAACAAATGCACATAAATATATACAAATATGCGGCAAACTCACAAGCCCAATAAAACCAATTCTCGCTATCGCCAATGACGTAAAAAGTACCCGGATGTTGATTTAAGCGTCATTTACGGTGCATTATGGGATAGTCCGGTAGCAAAATCACTTCCGTTCGTACGCGCGTGATACGTGACTAATGCTATTTACACACACAGCCGACCGTATTCTACGTGTACTTCCTGTTTTCTCGACTTGAATTACAGCTTTAATATGATTTGAAATTTCTCAATTCTTACGAAATTGCTGTTAATACGACTATTGGTTGTTGCTGCGAAGCTGCCATGTGTTGTTCCCACGACAATAAATGAAAAAAATCTGCAGAAATAGGACCCTTACTGGCATGCGAGACGTGACGTGGCCGCGTGGGTGAAGTTTGCGGGTGACTCCACAGCGCAGTACGTGCACGCGTGACTTACTAGTAGTGGTAGTAGCACTAGCTAGGTAGTAGGACTAGTGCCTACGTACATTGTACGTACTGTACTTACTTGGAAGAAGTTGCTTCGGAGACGGGATAAGTTTGAGATCACTGTTCGTTCCCGATTGTGTTCGCGACATTTCGACAGAGAACAAATTAAAAAAAAAAGATGGGCATTCTATGACGATATCCGGGTGGGTGAATATTTTCCAGCATATTTTCAGCATATGCAGAGATGACTGATCTGTGATGTGCACATCGATCGCATGATCAAGCAGTACGCTGTAGGTCCTACCGGTATGTGTTAGCTTATGCGCTGCGTGCAAGTGGTGCATGCTAATGCAAGGCCGGCCGCCGACGAGGACTCGACTACAGTGTACGAGTATGACAGGCCTGGCCACTCGCTTGCTCGGGCGGTACAGCCACCTACTGTACTACTAGTACATTGTATTCCGTGGTCGGCGCGGCGCTATAGGTAAGGTACACTTACGCGCACGCTAGCGTTGTGCAAATTATGCTCCGCGCCGGAAGCTCCCTTGCTACCAAGTGCACTAAATCTTGACGAAAAAGCCACATCCGGGTACTTTTTACGTCATTGGCGATAGCGAGAATTGTCCACCCATCGGTATTACAGTTTTTACATTCATTCACAGTGTGACTTTCATGCACAAGAACCAAAACATGTGGTAGGATTTTTTTTTAATCATCTGTTAGTCTCAGTTCATAGGACACAAATAATGTTTGCAGGGGGAAGAAACTTCTGCTGTACATTGACATTTTCTTGTACACGTTGTCAAACTCAGTTTAACAGCTACAAACAATGTCTGGAGATGATAAAATGGCTTTAGTTCATCTATTTGAAACCATCTCAATGAGCTCTCACATATAAGCAAGTGCAGATTTGCAAATTTTTGAGAGGTAAATTACACTGTTTTCCATCAAAAGCTGGATGAGACCAGCTTACAATAAAGATAGATATTTAGTGCAATTTAATGAATTGACTGAGCACTGTATGTGTCAAAATGTATAGGAAATTGGTAATGCAAAAGAGCAAGGTGTATTATCACTCACATAATTCATATCAAAAGTGATAACACCGGTTCATAAAGACATTGATCTGTAATGAGGACTAGTCACATCTAAGTGAGACACACTTCTGTCTGGAATGACTTAATTTTGAAGAGAGGAATACGCTCTCTATCTCTAAACATGCTTCTAAGTAGATTATGGACACAACTACTCACTTATTCTGGCTTGGAACTTGGTCTTGCTGCTGGTGATAGTTCCCTTTTCCTCCTCCTCCTCCTCCTTCTCCTCCATGGGAACCTTCCAGGGGAGCTTCCCTCCTCTCAATCCTCGGCTCCTCCACCAATGTCCTTCCGTTGGGCACTGGAGTCAGCTCTCCATCAGGCGGGGGCTCCCCGGGACCAAAACCAGCCTCGCCCAAGTCGTTTCCATTGGCGATGGGGGGCCGCAGGGATGGCTGGGCGGTGCCAGGAAACTCCAGCCGCTGCCGCAGGTACTGGTTCTCCGACCTCAAGAGGCGCACCTCGCGCTTCAGGCTGGAGATCAGCTTCTCACGCGGGTCCTGTGATAGGATTTCCATTGGGATACATATCAGCAGGTCTATATTTCATTCCATTTTGTTATGGTACATACACTTGTGACTTGATATTGGCTACAGCTGAAGATTGACCAGCAATGGGCAAGAATCCTATCCCAAAGGATTCTTTCTCTTTTAGCTATGAAGAGCTACAATAAACGGTTTGCTTGGTATGTTTCTGTCATGGGTGACAGTTCTTGACTTCCATGACACATTTGAAAAAATAAATGTTTTATAATTTTGTTCAACAAAAATTCTACATGTAAGAAAATGGCATTATGCCAATATGGTGCAATCTATCTTCAACCTGCATTCAATAAAGCTAAAAATGTGCCTTTTCTGTGACAAGCACCATGTAGGGTATGCACTCCTCTCATACTGAAATGTTGGGATAGTAATGTATCTGTTGTCTTTAATGTATTTGTGGCCTATCTTACCATCCTGACAACAGGCTTGTTCTTGATTCTCCTTGCTCTGTTGGCATATCTCAGGGTGTTGAGGGACTCCGAGAGGCAGTATGATGAGGGCGAGATACACGCAATCTGGGAAATGAAATGAAGTACAGATACAGAAAAATGAAACATACACACACCTAGAAAGTTTAAAGTCAACGACTTAAGAAAGACTGGTGATCAATTCTTGTGCTGAATTATTGACATTCTGATAAGTATAGCACATCAGAACTGATCACCAGTCGCTTGTAAGTCATTCATAACTTTCTGAACAGCTTTATGAAACACACCCCCGAGGTTCAATAAACTTTCCCCCTCTCTAGAAAGGTGACCTGATACTCCCTTGGTTATTATCACTTCAAGATTTTTCATTCAGCAATTTAGTTACTATGATGTGTGAGTGTATCAGACACCTATTCCCTCATATCGGCATTGTGTTTTGGAAACTAATCACACTTTTAGAAGAAAACAGGGCCCCATTTCATAAAACTTGTTATCAGTGACAAGTTTTTATAGTTGTTATAAGCTACTGAAATCCTTGCATCTGATTGGCTGAGAGAAAATTTGTTATAGAAATATGGCAGTTGTCACCGATAACAAGTTTTATGAAATGGGACCCAGATATAGCAAGGCAAGTGCCAAATTGTGTCTCGCCCATTCGCGTACAAGGAATTAATATTTTTTATAACTCCCAGAAATTAATTGACCTGCTTATAACCTTTGACCTTGTGGTGACCTTCAACACCCCAAGGGACATTTACCATCCAAGTTTGGTCACAAACGGACAAAGGGATCAAAAGTAATGAGCCATAATCGAAACATGCCATAAAAACATAACATTGGGCCCTAAAAATTTGTTGACCCCTTTCTGTGACCTTTGACCTTGTGATGACCTTTAACTCCCCAAGGGACATCTACCATCCAAGTTTGGTCACAAACGGACATAGGGATCAAAAGTTATGAGCCACAATCAAAATGCGCCCTAAAAACATAACATTGGGCCCTAAAAGTTTGTTGACCCCTGTCTGTGACCTTTGACCTTGTGACGACCTTCACCTCCCCAAGGGACGTAAACGGACAAAGGGATCAAAAGTTATGAGCCATAAACGAAATGCGCCCTAAAAACTTAACATTGGGCCCTAAAAGTTCGTTGACCCGTCTGTGACCTTTGACCTTGTGGTTACCTTCAACTTCCCAAGAGACATCTACCATCACCCAAGTTTGATTGCCACTGTAGCAACATGTGCTGAGTTACGTGTGATAAGAGAGTCTTGCAAGTAAACTTTAACGTATGACCTCAAATGACCTTTGACCTTATCATGTGACCTCTTACGGCACCATAACATGAAGGTACCCCTAGTGCATCCATCACCCAAGTTTGATTGCCATTGTAGCAACATGTGTCGAGTTACGTGTGATAAGAGAGTCTTGCAAGTAAACTTTAACGTTGTTATGACCTCAAATGACCTTTGACCTTATCCTGTGACCTCCAACGGCACCATAACATGAAGGTACCCCCAGTGCATCTATGACCCAAGTTAGGTTGTAATCCAAGCAACTTATGTGAAGTTATTTGTCAAAAGATAGTCTTGCAGGTAAACTTTAACATAGAAAAGAGAGTCTTGCACATACTCTTTAATATATGACCTCAAATGACCTTTGACATCATCACATGACCTCCGACAACACCATAACATGTAGATACCCCTAGTGCTTCTATCACCCAAGTTTGGCTGCCATTGCTGTAACAGTTGCCAAGTTATGCATCATAAGAGAGTCTTGCAGGTAAACTTTAACATTTGTGACGGACAACGGACGGACGACGGACGGACGACGGACGGACAACATTTAGATCCCTTAGTCTCGCCTTCACCTCTGGTGGGCGAGACAAAAATGGAGAATGTTGCCATAGAAAGCATGATTATACACATACATGTACAACCTTATACAATCAGATGTTTTCCCAAGTTAAAATTCAAATCAATTTACAATCATGGAAGGCTCTTCCCCTACTTTGGGCATGGCTCTCATTCAATGTAATGCTCCACACATGCAATGAAATGCCCAACACACAGAGAAATTCACTGATCACCTAAACAATCATTTGCTTTGAGCAACATCAACACAAGTTATGTCAACCTGGACTTCCAAATGACATGGCACACTATGAGTGACAGAATAGACATTGCGGCACAATTCCTACCATTAATGTGATCCCTGAGCCACCCAGACTGTCGGCTAGGAGCTTGGTGAGTTTGCTGTCTCGATACGGGATGTGACCGGATCGTTTCCTGAGATCACTTAGCGATGATATGCAATTACCTATTTGGTAAGAAAAAAACACAACAAAACTGATTAAATCACTTTTCTTTCCTTTTACAAATCAAGACATATAAGGCAAGATATAATATCATTAAAAAGAACAACCCATCAGCGTAGATGTATTGCAAAAAAAAAAAAAAAAAAAAAAGTCTTTATGAATGTGGAAGCATCAAAGCCTGGGTAGGTACATTTCCTGGAATGAAGGTAATGAAGGCAAGAAGGGAAGACGGAAGAGGATGAGTGGGATCAAGGCAGACAGAATAGAACTCAAGAAAGTTGTTTGCATCACACACATATACACAAGTGGCCTATTGTAAATG
This sequence comes from Diadema setosum, assembly GCF_964275005.1. Lineage (NCBI taxonomy): Eukaryota > Metazoa > Echinodermata > Echinoidea > Diadematoida > Diadematidae > Diadema > Diadema setosum. The sequence goes on along the minus strand of NC_092688.1, from coordinate 43,827,524 downwards.
CTTGCTGCTCTCTTCTAGGACACCTTACAGAGTAGTTGGATCGAATATGGGAATCCAAGTACTGTAAAAGTGGAAATTTTGGCGATGTGGAAATTTCCGCGCATTTTGTGCAACCAGACGCTAGCGCGAAAATAAAAGCATGCAAATATTTTTGCATGTCATATGTTCCAGTAGTTAATGTCCTGATTCCGCGGAATTAAAAACATGCGTAATCCATCTTACCCAGCCGAGAGCAAAAAAATACTCACGTGTAAATATCCACTTTTACAGTATATGTGCAAAGATCTCTCTGAACCTGATGTATGTTCCAAAACAGTGACAGAGCAACAAGAGCCCAAAATATTTGGTGACTTGTCTCATCGCACACTGTACTACATTCATCTGTTGAGAATGAGAAGGGCGTTAAGTTGTCTCGAACACTATGGGTTTAGTGGCAACTTAACGCCCGCATCATTCTCAACCGATGCATTCATGTACCTTGGTGGATGATATTTATGTCCCCTCTACCTAACCAGCTGAATCCAGTCCCCCAACCCTCCCCTCCCCCCAACTGATAAGTCTGCAAAGGAAAAAACAACACTGGATGCTAGGAGGGTGCTAAAAACATGCATGCCTACAAAAGCTACATTCTTAAGATACAAACAAGTACAGCACATATTTGCAAGGAGCAAAGTAAAGTACATTACATCTATGTAGCACTTGGGATATAGCGCTTATTAGAAAAGATTTTAAGTGGTTTATGAAATATGCCTATACACATATTTACTTAACTACAATGAACTTGATGATACTATATACTACAATACAATAAAGATGCACCACACAATAAGTGACATAGAATGCAGCTATAAAATGCTCATAACAACATGAACAAGCATAAAACATCATAATTACTTATACTGCAAATAACTTTAAAAAAAATGATAATCAGTCAGGGCAGTTTACAAGAAATGCTTCTGACGGGATATGAATTCAAGTGAAATGGAATTATGGATACTAATTGTGACTACTTATGATATATAGAAAGGCTAAAAAAGCCTTACCCAGTGTGAGTAGGCTTTTGTTGATGTTTGTCGTCTCAGAGAGGAGCTCTGCGGTGGATCCCAGCTCCTTAACCTTCTCGCTCCCAGCGAGGTCCACAAAGCTCAGCTTGCCGTGCTTTGTGATGTACAGATCACCATCATCGGGGTCGGGCTGTCATGCGTGACACCAAGAAAGAGATTAAACCGGATGATTAATGGCAATGCTGGAAATTACACTTGGGGCATTAAGTGCTCAATGGAGGTCTTTCTGCAGCATTCAGTGCAAAGGCTGAGCACAGCATTTATCATCTGATGTACACGCATGATCATCTACATATAGGTTTGAACAGATCACTGGGTACCTTCATACTGCACCACTTGTTTTAGTTTTTGTTTTGGATTGTACTGTGTTGTTGTAATGCTACTTTAATAGGGGTGTGGTACCCTGACACGTTAATGGATAAATATTTGCTCACTGGGTGTTTAATGGCACTTGTAGCTTTTAAGACTTCTCTAATGAGCCTAAGCTGAAAAAAAAAAAAAAATCCAAAGAAGTACCAATACACTTTTATGTAGGTACACATGTTAGATGGCATAACGGATATCTACAAAAATAAAGTGATATCTGAAAACAACTCTCTCTACATTCTAGCTGCTAATTAGAGGTCATCAACTTTCAACAACACATTACTCCTGGAAGTAGAAAGAAAATAAATTATGTTAAACTGTGTACAGTATGTTTCAAGTAGAGCACTAATACCATGATGAAAATGGAAAAGCAAAACAAAACAAACAATCATCAAAATTAGAAATGCTGGGGGAGGAGGGAGGAAACCCCCCAAACAAAAAGGCAAATTCAGCAAGCACTCACCAGCTCAGTGTCTATGTTTATTGTCATGATGGTATGACTCCGACTGGAATGCTCATTCACATTGTTGGTCGCTATCGCCTTCTGACTCATCCCTGCCAAAGAAGAGAAAGATGGAAAGAGAAATGAAAATGTACATCAGTGTCTTACAACCACTGCAAAGTTCACAGAACGTCTTTCCGTATTTGATTATTATTAACATGACAACACACCTTTCACAGGATTCTTGTGATCTCCGACACCAGTAATAAATATGAACACTGGTTTAATGACTACTGATGAAATACTGAAACATTCAAAGTCAGATGAGGGAAAAAAAGAAAGAAAGAAAGATAAATACATCAAGGCCCTGGAAGTTGATCTTTCCATATGTGGAAGCAGATCCTATACCGATAAGCTACATGCAATATCATGGAAGAATCAGAGTTTGAAACCAATTATTCCATTTTTGTTTTTTAGAATACCTGTGTTTGATTACCAGAATTGCATTGCATTGAAACAACCCACATTCCAATGAATAAACAATGTTGTAGGCCCAACATAGATATATAGATTATATACAGATGCACACATACATACATACATGTATATGCATAGAAGCAGTGAGTATGCATAAAGATAATACATAAATTGAATGCATGCATACAAATGCTGATAGGTAGATACAATAGGCAGAGAAAAAGCGATAGACATTAGAGTGAATAGATAGACAGATTTGCAAGCAAATATACAGCCGAATATTCATCATCAATCACAGCAAATCATTTCACATTATGCAAACACACTCACACACACACACACAAACAAACACACACACACACACACACACACACACACACACACACTATAACCACTTGACAAGCAAGCTAGTACTCACCTTCTTCTAAGACTGCCAACATGTCATCCAGTATTTCACACTCCACCACAAACAGGTTTTCCACATAGAAACCTTTATCCTTGGACCACCTCACCTGCAGGGAGTCCCTTCCCGTCAAGTTTAGAAGATCTTTGACCTGGAAGTAAAAATAAAGCCAAGTTTAGAAGGTCTTTGACCTGGAAGTACAACATGAAGCCAAGTTAAGAAGATCTTTGACCTGGAAGTACAACATGAAGCCATCAAAGAAGATTGTTTGCTTTTGAATGAGGGACTCCCCCTACTCAAATGATGAACAGTAATATACTGGTATACTTACAGTATTTCTTGATAGTGGCCACTGCCACTACAATCACGTATGTGGGTATCACTTGAGTTTAAATTGAAAATATACACATTTCATTCAATTTCACTCTTTTATTTATTTTTTTATTTTTATTTAAAGCTCCATACTATCACATGCAGGAGAAGCTTCAAATTTCACTCCATTGCTTATATTGGAGAAAAAAAAGTTGATGGAAATGGTCAACTTCATTAAATCTGCTCAAAATCAGAGAAAAATAAACCATAATTTAATGCCAGTTTGAGAGAGAAAAACATGAACTTCATCAACTGCGTTGCTGATTCAAAAATCTCTTTAGGTTTGGTAATAAAGGGGCTTTTCACAACTTTGCAGCTTAAACAATTACATAGAAAACTGAAGCCTAAAATAAGAATTTTTTTCCTCCACTTTATTATAAAACTATTAAATGGCATACATAGTGAACATCATGATAAAAAGACACCGCACCACACGACAGTACATGTGATTAATGGGATTTGACAGATTGTAGCATCACTCAATTCAATGGAATTACGGCGAATGAATGAATCTGTTTTTTTTCATTTGGAGCGTGCACAGTCAGATGTGCCTGCACAATTAAATCAAAATTTCATGGTGACATGACTGAGCATGACGTCCTGGCATTTCATCTGCTAGCTCATCACATGGATTTCTTGCCATACATCACTTAATTGACTAGGGCAAACTCATAAATTTGCAAGGTCACAAGAAATATCCCAACATCCTCTTCATGCACTTTGTGTGCAAACACACTGGACTGTTGGCATAAATCATATCATATCCATATATCGAATCCATACACATCCATCTGATATCCATTATCAGAAAAACAGCATACTACAGTAACCTCTAAAGATACCAACACATTTGCCCTGTATTTCTTCCAGGCTTTCTTTTTCAATTGCTGATGTTTAGAATTTCAGCTCAAGATATACTGGCAATTTAACTTGAATGACCATTTCTGCAGATGAGATCTTATCATCATCCATAAAGTTATGTCACGACAACCTTTTCATCATCTAAACAAATAAAATGGAGAGGGCAGAAAAAGAAAAGAGAGATTTAATACCTAATACATTGTCTCACTTTATAGCCTGAGAGAAATTTTAAAAAGTACATTTGTACCATAATCACAGTTTAATTCCTGATATCAATTCAAGACATAACGGTAGACAGCGCACACTTTCTAGACCTGTGCCTGGTAGGCATGTGAAATGTGTAAAAACAACAACAAACAAGCAAACAAAAAACAAACAAGGAAAAGTAGAAATTACGCGGTGCGTAATATATGTCCCCGCCGGAAGTAGCATTTTTTAGCAAAATGTACAATATACAAATTTGTAGGTCAAAAATCAAGGTCAAAGAAGTCAAAGGTCAAAATTCTGTGTAGAAGTTTTGAAGCGCTCACCTAGTGCCATCACATAAAGCAAACGGAATCAAAATCGGGTAAGAAATGGCGAAGGAGTAGCATTTTGTAGCAAAATGTACAAAAAATGTAGGTCAAAAATTAAAGTCAAAGGTCAAAGAAGTCAAAGGTCAAAATTCTGTGTACAAGTTTTGAAGCCCTCACCTAGTGCCATCACATAAAGCAAACAGAATCGAAATCGGGTAAGAAATGGCGAAGGAGTAGCATTTTGTAGCAAAATGTACAAAACAGGTCAAAAATCAAGGTCAAAGGTCAAAGAAGTCAAAGGTCAAAATTCTGTGTAGAAGTTTTGAAGCGCTCACCTAGTGCCATCACATAAAGCAAACGGAATCGAAATCGGGTAAGAAATGGCGAAGGAGTAGCATTTTTTAGCAAAATGTACAATACAGGTCAAAAATCAAGGTCAAAGGTCAAAGAAGTCAAAGGTCAAAATTCTGTATAGAAGTTTTGAAGCCCTCACCTAGTGCCATCACATAAAGCAAACGGAATCGAAATCGGGTTAGAAATGGCGAAGGAGTAGCATTTTGTAGCAAAATGTACAATATAGGTCAAAGGTCAAGGTCAAAGGTCACGACTGAAATTCTGTGTAGAAGTTTCAGAGCTCCCATGTAGTGCTATCATATAAAGCAAACACAATCAAAATTGGCTCATAAATGACAGAGAAGTAGCAAATTGAAGATTTTAATCACACACGGACGCACACACGGACGGACACACGGACGCACGGACGCACGGACGGACGCACGGATGGACACACGGACACACACACGTACGGAGCCCGTTTCATAGTCCCCTGCTCGAACTCGTTCGGCGGGGACAACAAACACCAAACAATGAAATTTAAATAGTTCAGTTTTAACAATTTAAAGTCTAAAAATTTATGATAATGAAAAAAAAAAATCACAGTGTCAGTACGTACAATACTTCTACAATTCTATTTGTCCGATTTCACTTTATTCGTCAAAGTCACCTGGAACATACTGTGGAATATTGCACTGTACTGTAGGTCTCTAGACATCGCTAAAACAACATCCTGGTTGATGTTGTCTTGTGCATTTCAGTAGTTTTATTACTCTACACTTGGGGTCATTAAGGTCAAACACTTCTATATCCTCTATAATGCACATTTGCTGAAGAGGTTTTCCCCTGTTGAGTCTACCAGCTGATAAACTGGAGCAAAGTAGAGATTTATAGAGTGTAGCATACCATGTGCAGTACTGTGGGACTAAGGACAATAGGAGAGTAAATATTGTCCCACCAGATTTAAGTTTCCCTCAAGTAAACTAGCCGGCATACAAATAATAGCTATTGCCGAGAGCTACTACACCAAGGTTGTACAAAGTCTTGCTACCTCCCAGTCAACTATAGGCAGACACTTCACAGCTCTCTTATCCCGTAATTGATATGTTTGCCAAGCAAATTTGCTGATGCCTCCTAACTGTAAAAAAAGTGATGGAGCTTTTGACAAACAGAGCCGGTACTCAGGGTCTCTCCCAAAGAATGTTCAACAAACATTAACACATCTTGTCTGTCAATGAAGGCACACATTATTACTTTTTAGAAAAGGGTTGTGTATCATTCTTTGTCAATTTGATTAAACATTACCATGCCTGAGTGCCAATCAGACTGCAACCATAAAGAAACACAAAGTCATGACAATTGCTGTTACAATATTCTCTTCCATTCGGATTACACAAATTTTGTGGAAAATTACATAAACTGTCCTCTAGTTTACTGTGATTGTGAAATTCATCACTCCTACTGATTTTAAAGTCCTCTTTCTGATTTATGCTTGGTCACTCTAGTTTACACAAATATGAATTTTATAAGGTCAGGATCAAATTGTTTGAAACCCATCACTCACTGCTTTCATAACACGTTTCTTTATTATTTCTTTTTAAAATTCTTTTAAATGCAAAATGCACTCCCCATGAAAAGCAGTGAGTGAAATCTACATATTTCCAAACGATTTTAAACAGTAGGTATATATGGGTCTTCGAGCTAGAATTTCCTGCCTTTTGACAACTGCACGACTGGCCTTGTACTAAAGTGGAAGCCACAACAAAAGGAAAGAAGAAAAAAACTCTCTACGTCAAAGTTCAGTGCCAAGTTTGAATCTCCTTGCATGAATACAGTGCCCCTGGAGCATGTGGGAAGTCTATTCATGGAGACTTTGGGGGATTAGCTACCATTCAATTGCCATTTTTTCCTGAATCAAGCTTTTGTTGGCATACATGGCCAATTAGGCCTGACAAAAGATGGGGCCAGGCAGTCATGCTTAGAGGCATGCTCCTGGGTAGGGAGGCGTGAAGGTTGTTTTCATGCTGCCATGGCAACCAGCCCAGCCTCTTTTTTTTTTTTTCTAGGTTTTCTTTTAGAAACTGGAGCACGCGTACACCTGACGCCTTTGCTGTGAGTTCCACACACCCCTGGCATCACAATGCAAAGAGGACAACGACTTACCTCTACCTCTACTTTTAAAATCAAACCCATAGCAAAAGCTGTTGAATATCTGCCAACCATTTACTTGCCAGAAATTTAAATTGGCTGAAACACAACTGAACTTATGAAATAGACCTTCACTTTATATTGGAACTGTTTGAATGTTGCACAGTTGTGCTTTGTTTTGTTTGTTTTCTGCTGCCTTCCATTTTTTATATTTCTTCTTCTTATTTTTTTTTTCAAATGATTCACTCTTGGCATCAAAAGATCAAAAGATCCCCCAAGAAAGAATACCAAATAAAGAACAAAAGGATATTGGTTTACATACTGGCATACACCAACACAGATACGTGATACGATAAAAAGACTTAATTATGCATATAAGCACTATTCAAATGGTCACACACACACACACACAAACGTCTGTGTACATAAATAAGATAAAAGACAACACCTGCGAGTGAAAGAAGTGATTGTCATCTTACCTGTTCATTGTAGATCTCGAGGTAGGATGAGCGTAGAGAGAAGGACATCTTAGGCTTGAGTCTGATCATGTCAAAGAGGTAGGCCAAGGAACGTTGGATAAGACCTGACATACTCTCTGCCTGTAAGTGGGATCTCACCTCCTGAAAGACAATTTGAAATATATAAAAATACATTTTCTTTAATTTCATTCCTTAATTATTCTAAGGAATGAAATTACAGAAAATATATTTATATACTGAAGGGAAACATGTGACAAGTCGATGTTTGCAGAAGTGTCTGACATGAGCATTATATCATTTTGCTGAGCCTGAATCCTGAAACTTTAATTACATTAAATGGCTGATGAAGAGGGTAACTGCCAAAACTCTGCAAGATTCTGACAAAATATGGATCAATGCCTTGACATCAAAGCCCTCTCACATATCAAAATCATTGTTTTCATCAATGTATTTTCACTAACTACACATACATTTTTCTCTGGTCTTGTGTAAGAATGGTGAACTACTGGTGTTGAAAACCAGGTGGGCAAAATCTGTTCAAGTCACTGCTTACCGCTCTCGGCGGGCCCGTGATGGTGTAGGTCTTGCCGGAGCCTGTCTGACCGTAGGCGAAAGCTGTGCAGGCGTAGCCCTCCACAGCCATGTCCACCATCTTCTTGATACCACACTCCTCCAGCACATCCTGCTGCGTGGCCTCGCCCGGGAACACATGGTTGAAGGTGAACTGTTTGTTCTTGTCTCCTTCAATCTGCAAAGGTTCCAGATATAGAATTCCTTGGCTAAGTTTAACCATCAATTGTGCCAATGAGTCAAATGTGCAAAAATTTTAAATGCATGCATAATGAACCAGAAATCAGTGTGGTACATAGAGGGTTACGCGATGACCAACAGCATCATTGTCATTGACTTCAACAGAGTCTGTATTGTGAAGAGACCAGGTATCAAGAAGGTTAGCGTTACTTGGAATATATTCAGGAATTCCCTGTAATGCTTTGAAAATGCTCACATGACAGGCTTTTGAGAGCAGTCTGATTCAGTGAAGAATATTGAGCGGTTATTACGACTTCTTTCAGTCAACCTCCTCGTCTATGCACAGGATTTGTTACAGAATTCAATTTGCTGCACATATGGGCTAACGGGCAACTCTATTCTAGCAGGCCTGCATTGGTCATGGTTTCCGCAAGTACAGCAGTGGGCAGCAAATGAATCTATTGATTCAATTGAAGAACTATAATCATGGGTTTCCTTTGATTGCTATCAAAGCACTCTACACTGTTGTGTTGTTGTTTGTTTTTTTTTGTATCTTGATAGGTACAATGTATGTTGAGTGAGAGACTGGTACGCCATGCTGCACCCAGGGTGTGTAATGAATCAAAGACAAAATGTGTAAAAACATAAACAAATCTATAATCTAACCCAACAATGTATTGTCACAACAGTGTGAAGTTTAAATCCTGTTTACATTGCAAACTGGTTTGTCTCTGCTCTACATATTGACACAGTGTTAAATATTGTCAAATATCAATCATTGGTTATGTCAAAAACATGTTCATCCTTCCCAGGTTTGCATTTAGTTTGCTGTCCTTTATAAAAGGTGTTTTCCGACATTTCAATGCAGAGCTCAAGATTTTGTCAAATAATTCTGTAATGTGTACAAGGAAATGCTTGATCCTTTAATCATCCACAATATGTCATACTTCAATGATGAAATGATGTGTTTCATGAAATACAGACACGGAAAATGTAGCTCATAACAATGAGATATATATGGTACATATCATACACTTTCCTGTACCTACAAACTGTACAAAACATTCAGAGGAGAAATCTGAACTTCTTGTAGGAGTACATAACCTTCTAATTTTCAATCATATATTCATCAATAATACTCCATTATCATGTTTCCTCATCTAGCCTTTTTCTAGCCTCAGCATGAAGTCAGGCTCCCATAATCAGTAAAGTTCAGTTTTGCTACTTATACTGTTTTGTATTGGTATTAAAATATAAGTACAGGCTATTCAAAATTCAAATTTCCATAACACACTAAGAAAGACAAAAAAACACTGTCCTCTTTGGGATGATTTGGTATTTAAAGCAGCAGTTAGGTAATTTATGACTTGATGATACTGTACATCAGGAAAACCAGCTATAAAAATTAAATAAGATACACACATTTTTGAATGAATAGGTAAATAGACTTATGAAATATGAGAAATTAAAATTGGTATTCAATGAGTATGTTGGACAATGTAATATGAATTAACTACAGGTACTTCAGTTGTCTTCTTAATTGCTAATATTTTGTTTCTAATGAAGGTCTCAATTCATTTTCATCTAAAACCCTTGCCTATCCAAAAAAAAAAAAAAAAAAGATGTCTTTATTACAATTATTGCAAAGTAAAAACATTATAAATATGCTGTGCATAATTCTACGGTATAGTGGCTTACCAGGAGACTTGAAGGGCTCTGAACTACAACAACATTGCGATCTCCTCGCTTGTTTTCTTGCTCACTCAGCGGTCGCACCCTGGAAGGGAGAGGGCAGGGACAGGACAAAAGAACACATCATACACTTAGCAGTACATTTCTACCCAAATATATGAAGGTTTATTCTCATGTACAACTACAACATGTACATGTATGTTAATAATGATGTTGACCAGATGCAAAAGACTGATGGAAATACAACATACAAGTACATAGTAAACATTCTAGACATTTCAATTGCCCCATAAAAACAATCCTGTGCATACACATTATTGACATGTTTCAAAGTACATGTATCACACACATATTTTGAATGCTCACAGTTTTATGTTTTGTTTTTGTTTTGTTTTTTCTTGGATGTGCTTATACATGTAGTACATGTCTGAGTGAAAACTGGCAGACATGATAGCAAACTGCACACAAAGTACATGTTAGACTTCTTGCATGTCTTTACTGCTTTCATGAAGCTAGGGGAAGCAAAAAAACTCTGCATATATTTGAGTGCCTGTGAAGCCTCAAACAGTCCATCCTGATTAAAGGAGGCAATTTGTGACCTGCAGCAGCAATTACTAAGGCATTATAATCCACATTACTCCAGAATAACGACGACAATCTGACCGAGCTCCTCAAACATTAGACCGTACATATATCATTGATGTGGTAAATGGCCTGAGTATTTACAGATACGCACACCCAATGAAGGCATGGGGGGTTGTGGGTATTAAAGGGAAAAGATATGACCAATGACCATTAGGAGTTGCGTGACGAATTGGGGAAGATGGCTAAATTGAAGCACAAGAATTGGCTAAAAAGAGCGCCAGGTGGTTTCTATCACTTGGATCTCTATAGCTGTGCCCAGATACCATAGAGTAGAGGATCAATCAACCTTCATGGAATAAAGAGGCAGGTGACTGAATAAAGCATGGCTGTTCCATTTAGACTGTAGCCAGAGACAATCATACGCTTACAAAACAAACAGATGAATATTACACGAAGAAACCTATGCATATACAGTGTAAGAGATCAAGAAAAACATACACACGTATACAAGCGTAACTGGCATGTGTACATGTCACATGTACGTGTTCACGTGCACACACACAAACACACACACAATGCACATACAGGAAGCACATATAGGGCAAAAAGAGAAGAAATGCCCAGTTTGATTAAAAGAAAAAATTGAAAAGGATATTGCCAGAGGAGATATGGTATACAGAAGCCATTATATGGCAGCAATAAAAAACATGACAACTGAACAGATTGCTTTCATGGGGAGGGGCCGGTTGCAACATTCTCCATTTTGACATCACATCTGTAATGGAATCTTAAGTGGGCACTTAATGCATGCAAGCAGTAGCAGTTAACAGAGAAATGCTCATGGTAAAAAAAAAAAAAAAAAAAAAAAAAAAAAAAAACACAATTAAAAACTTGCAATAGACAAGATCCTTGACACAGAGTTTATGGATTCTGATTTATATTTTATATTCAGGGTTTACTATAAATAAAGAAGAGCCCATATCTCACACAAAATGACACAGATCACTGCATTTCTATTACTACGTAGTGAGAAAATTTTAGCATGTCTCGGATGGAATGCGAGCAACTATAATACCTTATAGGTGGTCACCATTGTGGCTTTAAAGTTTTCTGGGGGAAATGCGTCTTTACAAGCGTCATTCTGAATGAAATTCTTGTAATTCAATGAACAGACTGATCGGGAAGGTTTATAGAGAGGAATGGGACAGAGATCGAAAAATTGAGGACAGTTAGACTGTCAGTAATTCATGATGAATGAGAGGCACAGCTTGAACACATGGTACCCAAAGGATGTACACTGTACAGGTATACAAAAAGAATGACTGACAGTCAGCCTAACAATGACCTGTCTAATTTCACTCAAACTCTTTCGTTGGGTGCTGCCATGTATTTTTGTTAATTCATTTATCTATTCAGCCTCAAATAAATCTTTCTAATACTCTCTCAAACATTATCTTGGGGTATCAAATTTTACTTATCTGGTCATACCTAGCGAGGGATATGATTGTACTTCTTTGTACTAAAACCATTTTGTTCATTCTTGTATCTCTCTGATAACACTGCACACATGATCACAATCAAGAACACCTGAAGTCAACATAACAGAAAAGTCTGCATCCACATTCAAACTACATAGGAACACAGTATTTGTGCAAAACAAACAAACAAACAAACAAACAAACAAACACTGCAACGAGGAGTGAAAAGCAATAACCCACCTGATGACCACGTTGACATTTGCACTGCCTCCATCTTCAATCTCACCATCATCCAGCTGGGAATCTGAGGCTGATACCAGTGTACTCCTGTCCATGTGGAAGATAGCATTTGAAACATAAAAGGAGAAAACAAAAAGAGAGAATATTTTATTCTGCTTTCTTTGTGTACACCACTGAAAGAATGCAGAGGAAGATGAATAGTCAAGTTTACAGGCATGACATTGTTTCCTTAACCTGCACATGACTCTACAATTTGTACAAATATTCCTGTTCAGCATTAGCAATATTGTGACAAGTATTTCCTCTCCTGCCTCCTCCCCCAACTGTTTGTAACATAATACAGTTACTATACATGATTTAATTTTATCAGACTACATTCATTTGTAATTTGCAAGACATCGTTCATCTCTGATATGGTGAAAGCTGTTCAGTATTACACAGTGTCAAACAGCTGACACAACCATGTTTAAACCACCATACTGCTGGCCTTTTGTTGGTTTTAAAGTGGACCGGTGGAAGTGGGCTGTTTTATACCAAGGAGATGGGACTTTACCATCTCTCTGGTATACAATTTTACATAACTGGATACCTCATCATAAAACTTTTATGAGCCAATTTTAACACTTAGGTTAATAGTAAAACTGCATCAAGTTGCTGAAAGAGAGAGACACATACACACACGTACAAGTTAACATTTCTAAGCAATATTCCATATGTTCAGGGTGCTTTCTGCAAGCAAGAAAAGCCACCATTATTGTCTTTCTCAAATTACAATGTTCCATCTCTCTGAACATTTCTAGATTTTCATAAGGCCCACATGAAATGTCTTTTAATGATTCCTTACTTTCATGACACTGCATTTGCATGTGAAGGAATGTGAAATGATGGTCCTAAAAGGAATTTCCTCTCAGACATCAACAATGTATGTAAGTACATATTGTATGTATGTTGAACATACAGTATAAAGACCATTAATAGGTCGTACTGGCATGATCACAATTCACTGAAAGTCTACTTTGACTGTGAGTGTAAGCATGCCTTTCAGCTGAACAAGGAAGAGATTATAAAACTAGCAAACAAGATCCTTCAGCAACACATGCATATCTAAAGAGCTCTCTTCAAAAGTTAAGTGTCAATACAGGGAGGTGGGAAACCCACCTCCCTGGTCAATACCAGTCTGTACCTGCCGTAAAGGAGCAAAAAATAAAAAATAAATAAATCAAAAAAAAAAAAATCTACCGTGCACAGTGACCTCCTGAATTTTAAGCTCTTGAAAATTGATTTCATAAAAGGTGTTTGCAACATTGTTTACATTCCTTTTATTTTACCAAATTTTTATCTGTGCAATCAGCGCTATCACTCTTGACCTTTAGAATGCACAGTCAATACGTCTTCTTGTCGAGGCAATGATTACAGCCACAGGGCAAACATGAGACGTGGTTTTTAATTTCACCCGCCTCGATTATCATGCTACCTATCTCACAAAAGCACAATGCAGCAAAAGAAGGTAATATTATACATGAAGTGGAGCAGAATCTGGTAAACAAGCCTTTCTTGCAACAACCATGTGTTGGGCCTTGGCTCGTCCATACTAGATTAGGAGACTCACAGGCTCCTAACCCTCTTCTTTCCTATTCTTCCTTTGTGGAGCACAAAGTACTAGGGCTTCCTCTTGTACAGTGTAAATGATGAAACCCAACCAAAGTTCTATTTGCACACTACTTGCCCGCATCCATATCAAAGGTAACACCTAATGAAATATACGCTGCTTAAATGGATTTCAAGCTGATGAAATCCCTGAAGAGGCACTTGAGAGCATTCCCATAACACCCCCTTGTAAATCTCTTTTAAATGTTCCCAACTCCATGCTCTCAAGATTACTGCACATTGTAAACTTAAACATCTGATTTTTTTTTTTCTTTTGGTTATCTAAATGAGAAAACACAATAGCCCTGTAATGGAAAATATTTCCCTCGAGTACAACCACTGAAATTTGATCATCACAACTATGATACACAACAAAGAAAGTTAAAGAAATTACTGCCTTACATGTACATCTCCCTTCAAAATATTAACACTACACTGCATACTGTAGTCTTAAATATTGCGCATGAAATATCATTACACTCCTTATTGTGTACAATAAAGCCTTGCTGCCCATTATGAACAAGAAAAACTGCCATGACAGAATTTATATTTCTTCTGCCTTTGCTATTTTCTCTGTTTTCTATGCCACTGCAAAACTGAAGTCATATTATGTTTTGTTCCTTTGAAACTGAATGTATAGTATAACCTTTGCTGCAAGTACACATACACTCCATACATAAAGTGCTTTCTTGAACAACAGTTCAATTGAGTACACACACATTGACAGTCACATAATGAATTCACTACAATTGCATGGAAGATGGACAGCATTAGATTTAAGGTTGCTATTAAAAGCGCTTGATTTTTTCGATTGGGTGCAACTCTTACAGGAAATCAAGATTGCAGCTTTCAAGCAGGTACTGTTTGCAAAGTTGTCTCTGGCTTTGTAACATCCCTTGGATTGGTTTGGTTGAGCAATTTTAAAATTTGAGTTCCAAGTGGGATTACCTGCTGTACACACAGGTCTGTATCGAGAAGAATCCATTGCTTCTTTCTTTCTTTCTTTTTTTCTATGTTGCTATTTTGGGGACAGTGATGTGTTTTTTTTTTTTTATGTACATGTGCACACAGGCTGGGGACTGTATTATTTAAATATAATGCCCCCATCCCCCCAGTAATCAGCCTTGTACTTCATGGGGTTTGACCTATGAGAATGGCCTTTTGCCTGTAGGCCCTAGAGCTTTGTGCCATGAAGGATTAGTTTCTTTATGAGCATGGAGGAATCTAAAATTGGAGTTCCCAAAGAGCAGGCATGGGATAGGTAGCCCTCATGGGTGTCATTCTGGATATTGTTGATATCTCTTTGAAAATGTTTGTAGAAAAGTACTCTTACATGTAGGTAACAGGGTGGTGTAACCATCGCATCGCCATGTTTTCTTACTGTCTTAAAAAAGAAAAGAAGTACAGTGCAGTAGGGCCTTACTGTATGCAGCTGTTGTCAACTACACAAAGGCATTATTAAAGATAATAAGATGTCTGCCAGTGTGCCCAAACAAAACATATTCTAGACAAAAGTTGCACTGGGCCAGGTGCTTCAAGGTATGCTGTACATTCTATTCTAATACAGCAGATGCAGATGCTGCTAAGAGAGCCAACATCAAAGTGGGAATGATAACGAGATCTTTTTTCAACTTTGCAGAAGAAGGTTTTTTTTTTTCTCTCTCTCTCTCTCTACAAAACAATTGTGCGACCAACATTACTTAGAATACGGTACTGCAACTCAGTATGGTGCCCAACACTGAAGAGAGATAAGACATGCTAGGAAAGTCCAGCAAAGGGCAACAAGGCTTCTTCCTGAACTGTAACAGAAGACATATACCCAGCAGAAAGACTCAGAGAGCTGCATCTTCCACTTTGGCAGACAGAAGGCAGAGGGCTGACTTGATTGATACAGGACAGTCACATGTTCAAAATCCTGAAAGGCTTTGACACTCTGACAGAGTATTAAAATCCCTAAAAATTCTTCCAGTTGGCCAGTGGTTCAATAACAAGAGAAGAGGTCATGATCTCAAACTTGTTAAACAATGTGTCCATTCTAGTCTGATGCAGTCTGCTTTCTCATCAACATGTAAACAATTGGAATGCACTGCCACTAGACAACAAAGTCATCAATGCTACCAATTCAAGTCTTCCCTAGAAAGATGGAGAAACAATCCAATCAAGTATGAACCCACGCAACTAACTACACGCAGCCGCTGTCGCGAAGCGACGATGTGCACAGCGGTCTGGTCAGGCTACCACGCAACCTGAGACGGGACAGAACAGAAATGACGGACAAATAAGCTTTGCTTCCAGTCTCTACACCCAAGTGTAACTCGATAGACTGGAAGACTAGACAATTCTATTGAATAAAGAAATCCAAATCCAATCTAAGTAATAGATCTAGATCTATAGGCTACCCAAGTAATGTGTTTATTACTCAGTTTCACTCTTACAGAGTCTCAATTCTTCTCCAATTATAATTGTAACGTTAGATAACCACACACAGTAACAAATACATGTAGAGTTCTAACGTTTAGACAAGACTCGGAACAGTTTATCCTCACTAGAAAGTTTCTGACATAGTCATAGATTCTAACGTTTATACTAGATGTAACGTTAGTTCTAGTAACAAAAGTGATGATGTGTTGTTTTGAGGCTTACCGACTGGATTGATGAGATATGCCAGAAAAGCTTTGATATCTCGAATTAAATGAACCTTTTTTCTCATTTCCAGACGGGGTGTCAACAGGGGTGATGAAGCTACTATCAGAACCCGGCGAATCGTCATAATCAAAATCGTCGAAATTTAACGTGTTGAGATCCATCGCTGTGACACCGTCGTCTGGCATGTCCCACACGCACAACACAACTCAATCCAGTGAGAAGAATCTGTGTCTTGCGATGAAGAGTTTTCTAGTATTTCCATCGAGTTGGTGGAGACGATATCCAGCGCCCACAACTTCAAAATGTTCTGGGATTTAAGAAAACTTTTTGATCAGCATACATGAAACTCTTGATACACGCTTTGGGTGAACACGATCGCATCTACTTTCTGTTATGTTCGTGTATCCCAACTGTGATCTACGACAAGTATTTTGCCGGAGAATCTAAATTCCCTCGCCTCGCTCGATCAGCCGGCCTCTCATGCACTCACAAACACGTAGACACTCAATAGTACACACACAAGTAGTACACACACGGATCGGATGGGCAGCTAGCTAGGGGTCCTCTTTTTATCTACGCGTTGCTATGCACGCTGTCTACGCTGCGCTGCACACATTACGGGAGAACTGGGGTCCGCGGATTCGTACGGCATGCAGTACACAAACTTTTCGTCACGGGGCCCGGGCGGCGGGCCAGGCGGCGGGCCGGTCAGTGATGTGTGCATGTAAATGTTCCGCTTGGCATAGTGATGGGCCGTCTGAAACCTTCAAAGATAATAGGCCATTGTTGCTTCGACGTCTTATCCCTTTTTATGGGTAAATCGATTAAGAATTTACAGGGGGTGCCGCCACCTGTAATATGCTATAAGAACGACATGGCTCCTGCTTTGACGCACAACAGTTTTGAGCCTCTGTTGAGTTTGAGGCTAGCTGTTTCTTCGTTCTTGCAATAACAGAGACAATAAACTGTTGCTCCACTTTAATTTTGGCTCATTTTAGGAAATAAGGGATTGACCATGAACTCGTTGCTTTATCTAATTCATCAGGGAGCATTACAGAGCTTGCAATACATCGAAAGACTCTACCAAGAAACTTAACCTGGCTAACGCGATTTGACGCGATGATGAGTTGTTTTGGAGTATTTTGAGATCAAAAATAAAAGTTGGTATTATATATGCCCTACAACACTTGCAGGATAAATCTGCAATGTGTTTATGTCCGCATTAAACAAAAGGTAGAGAGAGAGAGAGAGAGAGAGATGGAGGGAGAGAGAGAGTGAGAGAGGGGGAGAGAGAGCGAAGAAAAATCTACTCGGGACATCGCGTCTGAGTGACAATGCGCGGCTGTTTCTATCATGGGATTTTTAAAGCGAATGCATGTGACATACTGCACGATATCGACTAAAAGACCTAAATGAATGAATAAATACGTAAATAAATCCGTAAATAAATCGATAAATAATAATAAACAGATAAATAAATGAACAAATAAATAAATAAATAAACAACTAAATAAATCAATCAATTGATAGATAAATAAACTGATAAACAAATAAATGACTAAATAAATAACTTTCATGAAATTGGATGAGTTTGTCAATCTAGTATATAGCAGCTCACATTGCTATTCCAGTTAGGTAATTGACTCTCTGGATGCTCCATTAAAACAATGCGAATAATCACAATGATCTTTCCTTCTTTTCCATAGCATTCCTCCAAAGAAGTTACAATTACACACGAGCTCATCAGACTATTAAAAGATATAAAGACTATAAAAGGTGTAAAATTCGACTGCAACTATGTTATTTCATTGTTACAAAGAAATGTTAATGTATTTGAGGGGGCTGGGTTCAGACTAGGATTTTTTTTTTTTTTTTTGGAGCAACAGCAATTGCAATCAACAACAACAACAACCACAACAACAATCACAACTCCTCCGCGGTATTTCGTACTACGGTACATCAGCCCTATCAAGCGCAACACCGTTAGAGCGGTCATAACTGAGCTTTCACGAAGAAAGTACATTTGAAGGGTTTGTTTGCAAACACCGATAAGCCCATATTTGCCAAATGGAGATATTTGCGATTAAAGGTCAAGAAAAATAAGGAGAATAATAAGAAATTTTTTGCTTCTTTAGATCATAACTTCAAAAATGTACTTTATATGTGGTGGCCAATATATCATTTAAAAGGTATCATTTTGTGCTTTATGACAGAGATCTTTCATCAAAATCTTCAAAAATGGACTTCTCGGTTTTTGCAAACAAACTCTTCATTTAGATACCTATGTTTCTCATTTAAAGAAAACGGGGCCCCTGGCATCTATCCAACTATACATCAGCAACTGACATTCAGCATTCTAGATAAACTACATATAGCCTGCGTGAAACAGGCCTATATATACGTCTGCTCAAATTACTCCCACACTGCAAAAAGTCCGGTGTTAAATAGTGAACACCGAGCTGGTGTTAAATTTTCGGTGCTCATTTATGGTGTTAAATTAACACCTACGGGTGTCATTTCCAAATTTTAAACTGTTTTTGAAGAGTTTCTTAGTAACTGCACTTCTTGTTGATTTTTAATTTAAACAAGACGATCAAGAATTTTACATTAAAATACTAGATTTTTGAAAAAATGTGAAAATAAATTTACACCAAAGTAACACCAGCTGGTGTGGTCCCTTATTGAAGCTGGACGGGTGTTAAACCATTGATATTAACACCAGCAAATATCAAATCAACACCATGTGGTGTCATTTTTTAATTAACACCAGTACAGTGTCAAAATAACACCAGGTACAGTGTCAAATTAACACCACGAAGTGTCAGGTGAACACTTTTCAACACAATCACAGTGCATTTTTAACACCTGTGGGTGTGGTCCTTTATTGAAGTTTGATCGGTGTTAGATTTAACACCAGTGGTGTTAAATCTAACACCGCTGTTTTTACAGTGCACGCACTTATAGCAGTGGGCAGTGACGGACACTGGATGGGTTCCCTTGTCTTTTTGCTCAAGGCAATTCAACCTTTACTCCGACTTTCAACTCTAAAGTTCAACTGCAGCATGTTAAAGTTACCCCTGGGTGAATATACTCGGAGTATAATGCATGCAAGCAAACAGGATACCGCAATGTAGTTCGGATTTGAAATTATATTAATTGTGTACAGGGTATTTGTATACAGTTATTGACTGTTTTTTTTTTTTTTTTTTTTTTCTATGATACTAGTAGGGGATGCTAAGAAGATGAACTGATTTTTGATTTTTTTTTTTTTTTTTTAGAGTTACAATTAGAGCTGAATTTTATGCTATGTGATGGATATTCTGTTGAGAAGCTAATCGGAATAAGTGTGGTTTAGCTAAAAAAAAAAAATAATAATAATAATAAATTGAAAGGAAGGCCTGTATACTGAGCTGACTGTTATAAAAAAAAAAAAAAAAAAAACGTGTCTGTTTAATATTCCTCAAATACTACACAATTAAATAAACAGATTATACTCTGTGGTACGAAAGACTGCATGACCTTAAAAACGTTAATACCGGTTTACCTTGAATTAAATTGCTCAAACAAGATATTTTCCGTTCCGGCTGAGAGGACGGGGCAGCAATAATCTGAGGGGGGGGGGGGGGGATGCTTAGCAACATCGCATGATGAAAGGTATAAGAGTCAGGACGTGATACGTGCACATACACAAATGAAGAAACATACACAGAAGATTTGTCAATTTTTATTGGCATAAAGGTGAGAGATCTTCAAGATTTCATGATAACCATATAAATCAGTAAGGTTGGGTCAGAATGATGAACAATGCAAGATTTTTGTTGATACTTAGATCATGGTATCCAAATAATGATAAAATTATCACAGTATATAATATAATATTATGATAGTACTTGATAATCATGATCTTATAATAATTCAAGGGTGTAACCTCTTTTAGTGCAATTAGCAGCAAGCACTGCTCTCCCAGCTACGAGGCCTGTTATAATGCAGCATGCATATAACCTGATTTATAGAGCTTTTATTGATCATCAGAGGGGCCATTAATGAGTGATGAGAAATATCATGTAGAGCTAGGATGTCACTACAGTCAATCGTGTCTATAGCGGTCACTCAAAGAAGACGAAAAGATGACTTTTTTTATAGACGGGTGGCCGTTGTAGACAAGGTCTTTAAAATGGCTTTTCTCTCAAGGGGATTGTGTCCGTATACGGCACAGGTGGCCCCTGTAGACAGATGACCGCTATGGCAAAATGACTGCGTATATCCTTCACGACCTTCAGATAGAGGAATTCGAACCTATAAAAATTAATCATATCAACCTGCATAATACTTGCCAACTCTACCGCATTTGGCGGTAGACTACCGCTTTTGAAAGATTTCATTAGCATTCAAGTATGAATTATTGTGTTGTCCTGCACCTTATCATTTCTCCCACACGAACTGATGATGATAATACAGTCAAACCTGCCCATAATATCGGCCACCTTATAGCGGCCACATTTACCATAATATGCGGCCACTAAAAAAAAAAAAAAAAAAAAAAAAAAAAAAAGATCCCCTCGACAGACAAGTAATATTTAAAGACCCTGTATATAGCGACCACCTGTCTATAACGGTCATCTTTTTCGTCTCACTTGGGTGGCCGCTAAAGACATGTTTGACAGTATTTTAATCTTTTTGCAACACACAGATTTAGTTGTTGTTTTTATACCATTGTAATGTTGTACACAATCTTTTATTGTTATAATATGCGTTTAAATTGTGATTTAATTTTCGGGGCCTGAGTAAAACAAGCTGCGCTTTTGATTCAGGTTTGGTTTTGGTTTCGGTTCTTATAACTACAACTTATTTCCCAATCGTTGCAAATGTATATTTATGTTATTCAGAATATATACGTTTCAATTATTTTTTGTTTGTATAAGAATGTAATCATTGTAATTTATTTATGTTTTGTTTCTTTGTTTTGGGGAACACAGCGTGGAAATAGATTTAAATCAATCAATCAAACACACAGCAACAGAAGTTAACTCACTAGGCACTACATGCATTGCGTGTGGGGAAAGGGGGTTAGTTTGTGACGTCAAAAACGGTATTAGGCATCAGTGCTACACCTTGGAATATCTCCTTCACGTATAACATGCACGCCAATTAACAAGGGCAGTATTACTAATGACTTCCTAGAAAAGAGGATATCCATTTAACAATTAGGCCGCTATACGTTACAGGTGGGATTGCAGAAATTACAGCCTGGGAAACAGAATGACTAATATAACACATCGACAAGCAGAGAAGGAGGATTAAATTAACAACATGTTCGACCCTCTCGCGATTGCGAGAAAATTGACGTATATATTTCAGTCAAGATCTCCAATGATTACATCTTAACAAGGGCGTGCAATGAAATCAAGGCCATGTCTGTATACACATTTACTTAATCAGACCGATTAAGTATCATTATACTTGATGACCGAAGCGATGGACAACGGGTTGTTTTTTTTTTTTTCTACCTCCGTTGCTTTGAATCTACGACGGTCGAATTTCCAAAGGGTATACTGTGTAATTGCACTCGGTGTCTACGTGTGATTGATGATTGTTTCCAGAAAATTTCGACCACTTTTTGATATAATGAACTGCCAGTCTCTGAGGTACAAATCAACGCTTTCTTAGTATTAGATTCTGGGTTTTGTTTTGTTTGTTTGATTCTGGGTAATTATACGCCCCCACAATCACGTCATGTTTCCTGCGAGATATCTCATCATTATTTTTCAACCAGTAACTGCCCATTTTGAGTCATTTACGTGAAGACGTCAAACACACACACGCTTAAAAACGATATTACTCTTTCTCCCACTATACTCCCTCGAATCTATTCTCGCTTTTCCTCACAACTTTACTGCAATCTGACATGCTCATTCTGGTGTCACTTACTTGAGATAGCACAATGTAACGATTATACATAGGCCCTATACTGAAGAATTACAAAGTGACGAAAATTAATACGCTTGTATACAATTTCTATAGTGAAATTATGATGTTGATGATGTTTCGATATAAATAGCAGTTGTTTTTTAATTCCATTTTTCCATCAGAAAATAAATCCAACAGCGAAATTGAAGAAGCACGTGCCTCCACACTAAAATACATGACGTGATGAATATAGTATATTGCACAATGAATATAAATTCGTGTGCATTATAGATTTTTTCCACCTCCTTGAGTTTTCATAGTGTTGTCAATGAATGCACAGGGGGTCTGATTATTTTGAATGAACCATTCACAGTTAGATGGTTCCTGTCATTATTTGCAAACGTGTTCGTCAGCGCGTGTCACGTTTAATGCAGTGTGTCGCCAGCGAATAGGTTGTGATGACCTTGGTTTGATGTATGATTATTATATGCAGTTATGTTTGCAGAGATGTGTCGTTTAAGTTGCTCTTTTGTAATTTCCGATGGGGGTGGGGTCGAAGGAGGGGGAGAAGGCTGCTCTCCCGATCAGCTAATTCGTTCAGTCATCATCAATGCAGAACTGTGCGAAAAACACAAAACCAGCATTCTGTATACATACATGTGTAGGGGTGTACAAAACTCAGTCCTTACGTATATATACCAAGGTTAAATGGTTACAGCTCGTTATTCCGAATGTTCGTTATTTCGAAGGCTCTTTAGTCCGACGATTCGTTATTCCGAAGGTTCGTTATTCCGAATTTCATTTTAGGATTAACGAATCTCCGGAATAACGAACCTTCGGAATAACGAAACAAATGTTCGGATTAACGAACCCTATTTCATTTTCGGATTAACGAACCTCTAGGTATATAGGGAATTGGTGTGTTTCGGATTAACGAACCTTCGGAATAACGAACCTTCGGAATAGCGAACCTTAATAACGAACAGCACCCAGGTTAAATAATATTCTATCATGGAGAGCGGGGGTAAATGATATGAGAGACTGAAAATTCACAAAATTAATAAGAGAATTGGTGTCTCCGTAACAAATTTGATTGTCAACTTTGACTTTCCAGCGATAAACGTAACAACACAGCATGTACTATGATTAACAGAACTTCACATAATACCAACTTTATAACCCTATGATGTAATGAGTAAAAATAGATCCACATAGTATAGTTACAGAGCTCAGAAAGTAAGTAGACAGACGTATAATATGGCATTTTAATTAAAGAAATGTAATGTTTTGTATAATGTCACAAAGAAAGTTGTGTTATTCATGGGGGAATGGTTGGAGCAAGTAGTAGAAAAAAGCTGGGGAAAAGCAAAGCTTCTTGTAAGTATGAGTGTGTGGTATAAGGTCGTTTAATTCTATTATGCCATGCATGTATTAGACAGGACCTTCTCTTTTAGGCTGGTGTCTTTGATTGAAAGACGGACAGGGGGAGGGGGATCCGAGGTAAAAGTTGCCGAATATATAGCAAAATCTATGAAGTAAAGATTTAAATTTCGGTAATAACAAAATAATGATACACATTGTAACAGCTTAGTCTTCTTGTGTGTTTTTGTTTGTTTTTGTTTATTTGTTAAAATTTTTGATTAATTTTAACCTCTTTCCGAGGATCTTATTTGAAAGTGGCACCTTTAAGTTTAACTTTGTAAATGACATTTCGTCACAGACACAGACATGTTAAGATAAACACAAATACAGTCGCCCACAAAATACCAGCATTTGATATTACGTGGACATTTAAAAACGAAAATTAACAATAAACTCTAAATAGCTCGGGTCAATAATTGCTGAAGTATATGACACGGGTAAGCTTTTTATCTTCTAAAAAGAGTTCATTAAATTACTATTCATCGCAGCATTGTGTATTCAGAGCGGTAGGCGGAGACTGGCGTATGTTTGATCGGTCGCACCATGCATAAAGATTATACTGAAGTATACATGCAGCAAAAAGGCGAGCTTGCAAAACACGGTTAGACCTGCAGTGAGTTTTAAAGGAGTACTAGTAATAATACTATCACTCTACCAGTCATTAATAACAACGCGCCATACACGTTCGTGGATAACTGTACTGTCGCCTGATGATTCGCACGGTTGCAATGAATGTATTATGAGTGGGAAGGTTGCAGTTCATAGTTGTTCCGAGTGAAGATTCACTCCGAAAAACGAAATGGCAAATTCAACATTTTAAATGTCGTTACTTCTCGAACCTTTAATATAAAATTTAACACTCAGTGTTGGATTTACCACCTCATTCTTTAGCTAAATGGTAAATCCAACAAAACGTTTGAGGAGTGACATTTAAAATGTTGATTTACCATTTCATCTGGAAGAGTGTTTGGTAATCCGAAAATGAAATCAAAAAGGCTCGTTGCTTCGAAGGATGGCTAATCCGAAAATGTGCTCGTTATTCTGAAGGTTCGTTTATCTGAAAAAAACGACAACAGACAAATAAGTTTCGTATACAAATTCCGAAAGTTTTTCTATAGGCACAGTATTGTCATTATCGAATCAACGAACCTGCGGAATGATGAGCATCACTCAGTGGAAAGAGAGTGGTCTAGAGGACTAGGCTCTGCACTCTCAAATAGGAGAGTTTGAATTCGAACCCCCTTCTGAAGCGTGATACGTCTCTGGAAAACACGGTTCTATAATGACGTAATGTCCCTCGTTATAGCCCACGTGTGTATTTTACCTGGTTATGCTGGAGCAATCATGCCGTCAATCTCTCGTTTGAGGCGAGTCCCCATACTGGTGTTACCCAAAGTGGGGTGCGTATATTTGTCGTTTGAGAGTTGGGAGTCAAAGTACTTGTCCATTGCAAATAAACTTTCTGCTCAGGCGTGACAAACCTGGAGACCAAGCCAGGGTTTGATGACTCCAGCAGCTGTCGTATTACGTAAGAGCATGATAAGGATATCTGCCTGTAGCAGACCATTCAAAGTGAACTCAATTTTCTCTATCCTTTTTAAAGTTTTCAATTTTATATTCTATTGAGAAATTCTATGGTCATCCATTTTACATTTCGAATGAAAAAAAATTGACCCGTAAATAACGAAAATACAGGAATAAGAAGGAGAGCATTGCCAGTTTGCCGGTGCTATTTGGCAGTGAGTTACAACGGGGAGGTGAGACTACTCCCTGGTTCTGACTGGATCGTTGAGAAAGCAGCTGTCGTATTACGTAAGAGCATGATAAGGATATCTGCCTGTGGCAGACCATTCAAAGTGAACTCAATTTTCTCTCTCCTTTCTAAAGTTTTCAATTTTATATTCTATTGAGAAATTCTATGGTCATCCATTTTACATTTCGAACGAAAAAAATTGACCCGTAAATAACGAAAATACAGGAATAAGAAGGAGAGCATTGCCAGTTTGCCGGTGCTGGCAATGTGCTATTTGGCAGTGAGTTACAACGGGGAGGTGAGACTACCTCCCTGGTTACAATCAGCCTGCTGACTGGATCGTTGAGAAAGCAGCTGTCGTATTACGTAAGAGCATGATAAGGATATCTGCCTGTGGCAGACCATTCAAAGTGAACTCAATTTTCTCTATCCTTTCTAAAGTTTTCAATTTTATATTCTATTGAGAAATTTTATGGTCATCCATTTTACATTTCGAACGAAAAAAATTGACCCGTAAATAACGAAAATACAGGAATAAGAAGGAGAGCATTGCCAGTTTGCCGGTGCTGACAATGTGCTATTTGGCAGTGAGTTACAACGGGGAGGTGAGACTACCTAACCTCCCTGGTTACAATCAGCCTGCTGACTGGAT
This sequence comes from Diadema setosum, assembly GCF_964275005.1. Lineage (NCBI taxonomy): Eukaryota > Metazoa > Echinodermata > Echinoidea > Diadematoida > Diadematidae > Diadema > Diadema setosum. The sequence goes on along the minus strand of NC_092688.1, from coordinate 43,801,292 downwards.
CATCGAGAAAGAGAGAGAGAGGGAGAGAGAGAGAGAGAGAGAGAGAGGGAGAGCGAGAGAGAGAGAGGGAGGGAGAGGGGGGAGAGATAGTTTGCAGGCACAAACCCTTGTTGGTCGTATAGGAGTCTGCATGCGCCAAGACTAATACACGCACCACTAAACTAAGAAGCTACAACACAGGGCCTATGGGACAGTGCCGAAGTGGTGCATATAGTAGTCTTGACGCAGACTCCTTTACGACCAACAAGGGTTTGTGCCTGCAAACTAGGGGAGAGATGGGGGAGGGAGAAGGGGAGAGCACAATAGTTCCGGTCACTACAGTACAGGCATGCTCTGTCTGCATACGCTGAATGTCTACACTCACACACACACACGTACACACACACACGCACCATGGAGCTACATGGCCCATGCCAAAACCAAAACAATCTCCTCCTCTCGCGGTGCCCCCCCCCACCCTCCTGTGGCGCTGTGGTGATGACTGACGCTTAGATTAGGCCAGGGTCAAGAAACAGGTGTTTTATATCTTTGACTTTAAGTCATTGATTGCCAAGATATGCACTGGCATTATTTACTGGGGTGTAGCCTCTTCAAACGAGAGATTTGCGTCATGGATAAAGGTAGAGCAGGGAGGTGGCTTCCACCTCCCTGGGTAGAGCCCTCTAATAGCTCTGAAAGAGCGGCGCTTAAAGGGATCGTATAGTTTTGGTTGAGGCCTAACTTCAGGTTTCTAACATTTTTGGGTGAGATAATGAGAAACCTCTTTTGAAATATGAAAGAGCATGAAATTCTAAGAGGAATTCAACGTTTATTTGATGAAAATTGGTGTTGAAACGGCCGAGATACGCAAAATAAAATAATCCCAATATAAGATGGGACCCACCTTTTACTATTGTCGCTTTATTTTACTTTTTTTTTTGATGTTTCAGCCATTCCCAAACTGATTTCATCAAATGCACTTTGAATTCGTCTTAGAATGATATATGCTCTGTACTATTTCATAAGTGGTTTCTTGGTTTCTCACAAAAAAAGTTAAAAGCCTATAATCCTCGCCTCCACCAATACTGCGTACCATCCCTTTAAGAGATGAAGAGCTAAAGAGGTTACTATACCGTGGACATTTCTAAAAGAGTCGCACATTTTGTTTGTGTCGTATTTGGGATTGGGAACAATATGCAGCGTTTACCCATTGGATTTTGTATAAAAGAATGTGATTGCAAATCGACTGAATCATAAATGGAATGTCATTGCCAGCAAAGATATTTGATTTCATTCTAACTATAAAATTTAATGTACTCTGTCCTGTTGCTTATCATGCTCTGTTTATACACCTACTTATACCAAACGTCATTTCATGTAACTATACTGCTGAGTGGAGAGTGTGCCATGTCAAGGAGAAAATATAGTACCCCTTTAAGTGCGTATCACATTTCACCGCTTCTCCTCCTTTAACATCAGCATCCGCCATCCCGGCACCTTAATCGATGAAGAGCGTTTCGACAGGTGTTCGGTGAGAAAGGGATCGCCTCAGCCGAGAAGCTCCCCTTTATCTATACCAAGGCTAAAAATACCAGCGCCAACTTTCGCACTTAGATGTGAAACAAGGTTCGCGTGCTGGTAAACGTGAGCTTATATTCTTCTGCCACGACAAAAGCGTGCCCTCTTATACATTTTGAATATTTCAGCAAGTCTTTCTATTCTCGCTTTCTCTCTCGTCCTGTCGTCGTCGTCTCTCGCCCCTTTTTATAATTTTCTCTTAGTTCTCTCATCTGTTTCAATATTCCCCTCTCGCAGCGCAGAGTCTATTTCCCAACAGGATTGTATACGCGCTTACTTATAACAAATGAATGGGGTGCCCTCCATCTTTTTTCACGGACTTCCTGTATATTTCTCAGTAATATCTATACAGGTATAGATAAAACATATCGGTCTTATTATATTTCTCTTTTATCTCCCTCGCTTTATCAGCTTTACCGTTCTCTCTCACTCTTCGTGTCTCTCTTCGAGATGAATTCATTATCAATCATACTATATTGTTATCTATACACTTTTTTCTTGGAGGCAGCTGGCTGGCAGTTCCTGAAGCTCTATAAAGGGTTCATATTCATTAAACTCCGGTCAAACCGAGTTACATAAGGTTACCATGGTGACGGGACAGTATCCTACAATAAGAGCTGGACCAATGCCATCCTATGTTCTTCCAGGGTGCGTTGCTTTTTGTTGTTTGTTTCATTTAACGTGAATACAATATCTGCACTCTCCCCGGCAACGCTAACTTGCTTAGTTTATTTCTGCGAGCTCTTTTCACTAAATTTGATAATGATAGCCAAACAACTGAAAATAATTAAATTATTCGTGTAAATTCTTCAATTTCGTTTGTTCACCCTTGCTTGTGCACCCCTCTCCCCCTATATACAAAAACACAAAACACACGATATATACACACATAGACTTTTCCTCTTAAAAAAAAATAAATGAATAAATAAAAAAAGATTGAATATCTGAATATAAGAAAGACCCAAGTCCATTAGAGAGAATTTTTAGAAAATACAAAACAACAACAAGAACGAAAGTCCTTTTTCTTATTTCAGTTGTGGGTATGTTATGATACAGATCAAAATACAAAACAGTCATTTGATTAATTATCTTTATGTGCATTTATACTTCGCAAAGGGTCTTACAAGGTAAGAGCCAAATTTGGACTTAGGCCGTTTCATTCAGGGTATTCATGTGAAAATCCCACTAAAACCAAGATCTTTCCTATAATTATAAAGTCCTTCCTCCAAACTCCTCCGGGGGAGCGAGCATCCATTCACTTTAACAGTCAGAGTAGAGAGGTCCTAAGGGCTGGCGGAACGTTTTCAAAGTGAAGGGACCCCACTGTGTGAGTAATTAGCACAGTCCGACCAATTGGAGAGATTAACCAATGGCCTTAACAGTGGAAGTCCTTGTTCTGCGACTATACAATGCATCCAAGTGTACGGAGTAGATTATTCAGGTTAATTGATTTGGGTTTGGGCGTGTAATATTACAAATAGGATATTGCAAATAGGATGGTACAATGAGATTCGTTTAACTTTCTCGACTGGGAGCCGTATTGTGTATACCGATCCATTACACATTTTGTTTTTTTGTTTTTCAGTGCAATATCAATTAGTGGTTTTCAATAGATCCTAAAATTTCTAGTAAGGATATAAGAGGAAAAAGCTCAAAACGGTTTTACGATGGTATATTTGCTACCAAGAACATACAGAAGCATTTCAGGGGTCTCGAACAGAAAAAAAAAACCCAACGTATTCTTACTTTAATGAATTTTAATAGTATCATTGTTATTCGAGACAACTATTTTGTAAAATAATATATGAAATGTTATAGTTGGTATCTTAGGGAGAAGATTGATAACTCGCAATTTGATTTCATGCATTTCAAAGAGGTACAGAAAATCACAGTTCCGAGTGACCGAAAGAACGCCAGAAATATGAATGTGTGTGAATACATTGAACAACGTTGTTGTAAATACAACATAAGAGTTTAGGGTCCAACTGGGATGCGGAGTATAAGTTGCGAGAAAAGGTTCTCTGTTTGTAAAGCTTAGTGTCTGATAGCCCCGGGTAATATTCACTGCACATGACCGAACAAATGCCATGAATATTCACGCTTTGTGAATTGTAAACGGAATGCTATCGATTTACAATGTTTGTGCGGCATGTTCATTGTCAAAAAACTCCCTTGTACAAATTGACACAAGGCTATTATTCAAAATGCAGTCGTGCCCAAGGTATTGTGATAGGTATCGATTGACATTGGGTGTTTAGATTGTGGCGATGGAAGTTGTTCTTTATCATTGTTACGGGTTTTTTTCTCCCTTTGATTGATTAGAGTTTGATTTACGATGAGATATTCAAAGGTTCCCAAAATGCATAGAGATGCTTGAGTGAAGCTCCGCAAAAATCTGTTAGCAGCATATTTTGGGGAGACCCTGCATTCAGTCACCACAGTCAGTCTTTATACATACTTTAGATCGAGTTGGTTTTTGTATAAAAAACGGCGGTATTCCCTGAACTTGTAAAATAGCAGCCGACACGAATTACCGAACCGATGACCAAGGAAGGAGAACAGTGGTCAGTATTGAAGTATGAATTTTAGAGGCTGATTGAACTACTCGCTGAATAGTAACACTTCTATAAAGCGTTTTCACCGCAAGTACGTAACGTAGCACTCCTGCCATTGCTTGCGTAAGCACTTTGTAATATTTACACATTCGTGTTCACCCTCTTTTTCTATCGATTATTTTGCTGAAAATGTTCATTCCAGCTAGAACTCATGACATTAAATTTGCTGCATTCCACAAAAAAAAAATTAACAAAGTCTGTTTTTATGAATGTTTGATCTACATCCACAAACCTATTATACTTACCCACTTTACGTGAAATGCGATTGTTTCCCTTTTTATTTTCATTCATTTTTTAACAGACCAAGTTTCAATCTTTATTTTTTCTTCCTTCTTATGAAACTTACCTTTCAAGGTGGGAACAGCAATCTGTGAAAGTTTGTCATTGCGAGGATTCGAAATTAGTCGAGTTATCACTGGAAGTTTTAGTGCTCTTTTGAAGGAGAGTCTTAACGGTTCTATAATAACAGAGGAGAATTGATTACATTTCTTCTCTCATCCTTATTTTTTGATTGACTATAGAACTTTACTCACCATGAACCTCGGCTGCTTCTTCTTTCCATACCCGAGTCGGTCGTAGGTCCGGGTCCCATGCCGAAACTGCCGTTGCCGCCTTCCAACCACAAGCTATTGACGGGCTCGCTGTGTCGTCTGCTGCCTGGAAAGCCGGAAAAATCCTCGGTCAGCGGCGAAAGCGCGACGGAATCGTCCGAAATCTGCGAAGATGAGGAATGGCGGTGATGCTCCGATTCCGCGTCCCGAGCCGGAAGGAATGCGAGAAGATGGGAAGAGGAGAGCGTAGCGTTCGCATCCGAGGCAGAGCTGAGCGAGAGAGCGCGCGGTCGTCTGGCGTGCGCGTCTGATGTTGCGCCATTTTGATCGGGCAGGTGCTGGATCAAAGCGTTTGTTGTGTCGTCTGCTTCGGCGGGATCGGAGCGTTTGTTACTGTCCTTCTGTGACGTCATCGCTCTGTTCGGTTTGATCTGCATCATGTGGAGCAAAACGTTTAATGCATCCTGAAACGAAATACTGTACTTTAAAGTTACGCTGATGTTAATAGTGAAACACTAGAAACACCGGCTAGCATAACATTGATTAAATATAATCATTACACATTGAATTGCAAATTGATTCACGTTCGGCCTAATCGACAGAAGCAAAAAGCCCAGAGCGATTTGGCCTTTGTCTTGCTCTGATCATTGTCTGCTTATTAATCAAAGTTGTGACCTTTTAAGCGAATGCCAAAAACAGCTCCCAATTGTCGCTAAAATCAATAACACAACTGTTAACAATTAACAGTCTTTGTGTCAATATAGTCTAGTGGAACAAAAAGGTCGCCTCCAGTAATTTCCTCATTCACTAAAACGATAACAGACAAAAAAAGGTTATTTAGGTCAATGATACCACAAGTTTGTGTTCGAATGTATACACTGAATTTTGTTAATAAAAAAATCTGTGGTATACTTTAAGTATTAATTCCTCCTTTTTTTTACCATCAGCTCTACGACCAATCAAGCTAGGCAATGAGTAATTGTTCGTCTTTTCGCAGAAACACTATATGAAATAATGTTATATGAATTCCAATAATATTCATTTATCATTGAGATATAGATCTTCGCGCATAAATACAAAGCAAGGAGACTTTACCAATACATTGCCCTCGATGATTGACACAATGTAGCTGGTGAATACGGAAACGGAAATTCTCAACCGGTTTTCATGAAATCTATTAAGATTTATTCGCATGTATTCCTATGGCCTCTGTTCCACCGATTCTTTGATACAGGCCTGCAACAATAATTATAAGTAAAAACGTTGAAATTTTGAGTAGCAATAAGGAAACACCCAACAAACTTTGCTTTTTAGTGGGACCTTCCATTTCCGTTCCAATCCTTATGCGCATACCTTAGAAAATGAGTTTATGTTGTTACTCGTGATCACATGTATGCTTATACGTTTTCTTTGAAATTGATGCAAATATGTTCTGTTAATACATTGTATATAATTTTCCATGTTTATTCAATGGAAATGAAAATAAATTTACATATCAAGCCCTCAGCAATAATCATGAATGATACATGAATGAACAACGTTCGATTGTTGTAAAGTCATACATCGTGGCCGAGAACTCTCATTATCACCAGCATTGTTCTTCCTTTTTATCTGGGGCAACATATAATAAATAAATGAAGGTACGTGTATATAAAAAGAAAACAATAAGGATTATCGCCAATTCAGATTTCAGACAGCCGAGTAAACCATTATTCTTTCCGCTATAGAGTTGCTACCCCGTGATGAATTAGTATCACTTAGCAGTTTAATTTTCATGTTTAAACTCAAGTCTTGTCCACAATCTTGCCAATTAGAATGTTTAATTGTCATTAATTCTCAGATTCAAAATTACAACACGCGTCAAAGTCTGACAGGTAAATTCGCCCAAACGCGAAGGAGTTAATAACGTGACTGCGTTGTTGTGCAGTTGCAGTGTGCAAGACGTATCTTATTCGGAATAAACTAACTTTTTACTGTTTCGTAAGTAGCCGTGGTTAAATCGACATTGACTTCGCTGTTACAATAGCTGTATCATTGTCAACACGCAAGAGACAGAAATAACCCCTCTCAGGACAACCCCCTGAAGATGTCATTGGCATTGTATGTAAACAAATAACGTTGGTGCTCACAGAGTTAATGCGAAACAGAAATTTTTAGGGTTTCCCCGTTCTTGGGAGCGTATGTGGCGCTAAGAAGTATACGATCTCTTCAGCGAACTGCATCAGTGCGTAAAATAGAAACACCTGTTCTCACTTCCCAGTCTGACATTGCAAACGTGCAGAATATGCTTGTGATTATTGAGGAGAACAAAATAACTTACGTTCCTACAATTTGATAGCCTAAAAAAGTTCGAAATTCATCTGAGATTTCTTAATCTTGCAGTTGTTCACATAAGTGAAAGTAAAGAAATCGATAGATTAGGCTCTAAGACTATTAAACTAAAAATGGTATTCTGGGTATATATAATAAAATTGCATGATCTATGAAAACGTTTAGACAAGCAGAAAAAAAATGAATAGTAAATGAACGAATGAATAAGCACAATCATACATACATACACATATACACACATTATGCATTCAAATATCAGACCCCGATACTTATCAAAGTAAAAACATGTAATATAATATACGCACTTAAGGGGGTAAGAGTCGGCAGCAGGCCTATTACCAGGGTCCACATTCTTGATTCATGCCTTTGCTAATAGCTCTGACAAATCATTCCTAAATCATAACACTTCTTTAATTTCCGCGGTATACTCTTTCAGCAACATTATGGGCCCGGTTCCTCTCTGAGGAACATGATATACTGCTGTGGAGTCAATTGTCAGTGTTGTTGTCATGGTAACGGTTGCTCCCTGCTCGACCTGTCCGTGACGTTTTCAGCGAAGTTTGACGAAACTGTATATCATGGGCACACTTGGATAGAAGCACATGAATGTACAACAAGGAAAACATAGCAGTGCTTATTTCAGGCAACCTGCAGCTTCGGAGATGTAGACCTGCCCTGCAGCTCCGGAGATGTAGGCCGACACAGCTGGTTGTGATTTGCTTCCCGCAGTTCGAGCCTGATCGAAATAGCTTCGAAACATGAATTTACTGAACAACGAACTAACTTAAAAAGATGGGACTCTACCGCAGTCCCTCGAAGTAAAAGGAGCATTTCTTTCAACTATATAGGATGCTCCTTGTCCGTTTCAAACAATAGGAGCAATCGTTCATAATACACAAGCACACACACACACACACACACACTCACTCACTCACTCACGCACGCACACACACTTTTTTTGTTTTTCAACGATGTTTATTCTGTTCCATTCAAAGTAATAGAAAAAATAACAATTTTCATTTGCTACAATTGAAATGACGAAAATATACATTTGTGATCATAATAGCAAAACACACACACACACACACAAACGCACGCACACGCATACATAACGCAACACACAATCGAACATCTTGAACATCGCAACCTTGCTGTAAGACTATTAGATACTAGAATGTGTCGATGCGTGTCTAAGTTTTATAGAAGAAAGGTCACGATGTTTTGATCGCAAGTTTCCTTCCCTACCCCCCCCCCCCAACAACCTCCCTTAAGAACGTGACACAATGCTCCCTTTGCTCCTTCAGTTGTACTTCTTAACAAAGACATGTCAAGAACATGTTTTGTCGTCATCAGCATATGGAGTATGGAGAGAGGAGATATAATTTTTCTTCAGGAAACATTTAGTACAATTGACGTAGAGGACCAGTGGAAGAGGGAATGGAGCGGGCACTGTTTTTTAGTCATGGGAGTAACCACAGTCGGGGAGTTTGTGTCCTCATATCAAATAAATCAAAGTTGAAGGTATTGAAGCAGGAGGGTGACTCAGAAGGGAGATACATATTATTGGAGATTGAAGTATCCAATACAAGTTACATTTTATGCAATGTTTATTTTCCGGTTCGAGAAAAGCAGCAAGAGCAAATTGATTTTTTAAATAAGTTAGTGATCACCTCAACAATTTTAATGTTAATAACTCGTTTATGATTATTGGTGGGGACTTTAATATGATTCGAAATTTTGATTATGATATTTCGAGTAAAAAGAGTACTATAGGCCATCAGTTTAATTTAGAATTTGAACATTTCCTTGGAACCTTCGATGCCTTAGACATATGGAGGAAAAGAAATCCAGATAAGATCCAATTTACATATAAGCAGAAGAACCCTTTGATACAAAGTAGGTTAGATTATTGGATAATTTCTAATCAATTGGAGAAGCAAATTTTAGAATGTAATATTTTTTCATCAATTGCCCCTGATCACTCGGCTATTCAGTTAGGATTGATCTTAAATTACAACATTTCAAAGAATATAGGACCATCTTATTGGAAGTTTAATAATAGTTTGTGTTTAGATAAAGAATATGTTTTTTTTTTTTTGAGAGCAGAAATTATATCTATAATAGAGCAAGGAAAGAAGGAGTTTACAGATGTTAGAGTCCTTTGGGATTTTGTTAAAATGAACATTCGTGAAATAACAAAGAAATATTCGAAAGGAAAGGCGCAAGAAATACAGGAAAAAATAAGGTAATTGCAGAAAAATATTTCTGATTTAGAACAATTGTTAATTATTTCCAAAGATAATGATATTTTACATCAATTAGAATTGAAGAGAAATGAGATGAAATGATTATATGATCAGAAAGTAGCGGGATTAAAAGTGAGATCGCGGGTTAAGTGGTTTGAGGAAAGTGAAATTAATGAAAATTATTTTAAACAATTATTAGCATCTAATCAGAGAAAAATATTTATAGATAAATTAAAATTAGAAGATAGTGTAGAAATTACTGATTCGAAGCAGATTCTGAAAGAAATTAAAAATTTTATCAAAATTTGTATTCTCAAGGTGAGATAATAGACAATAAAGAGGATCTTTTTATTAATATGCCTCATTTGAATATAGGTGAAGACAGTAAAAAATCATGTGATGAGAAGATTACAATGGGTGAATGTATTTCGATATTAAATAAAATGCCTTTAAATAAATCACCAGGAAATTATGGATTAACAGTTGAATTTTATCGAACATTTTGGTCTGATATAGGAAACCTTGTTTTAGAATCCTTTAATGCAGCTTTTGAGAAAGGGGAATTATCAATCTCACAAAGACAGGGCGTAATAACAATAATTAAAAAAGAAGATAAAGATCCTTTGTATATTCGTAATTACCGACCAATTACCCTTCTTAATGTAGACTACAAACTTTTATCTAAAGTTTTATCCGAAAGAATAAAACTGGTATTAGGAGAAGTTATACACGTAGATCAAGTTGAATTTTTGCCTGAGAGGAATATTGGAGAGGCTGTTAGGGTTATTGATGATATTATATTTTATACGCAGTTGTACAATGTGCAGGGCTATTTAGTGACAGTCGACTTTGAGAAAGCTTTTGACACCGTCTCACACTCTTACATGAAATTATTAATGACAAAATATGGCTTTGGTCCATATCTTTGTAGATGGATAGAAGTCTTATACAACAATGCAATTAGTTGTGTTATGAATGGAGGCTTCTCCACGGGATACTTCGAAATAGGTAGGGGAGTAAGGCAAGGGGATCCCTTGTCTCCATACCTCTTTCTGTTGATTATAGAAACACTAGCATTGTTTATTCGAAATGAAAAAGATTTAAAGTGTATCTTGATTGGTGATATGGAGACAAAGATAGTAATGTACGCAGATGATTGTTCAATTTTTGTGAAAGAAAAACGTGATATAGAAAGATTAGATAATATATTGGATTCTTTTTATTATACATCGGGATTAAAGATAAACAGGGATAAGACATATATTATGAAACTGGGGTCTTCTAGTCAGATTAATGATAACTTGACTGGAATAACGCTGGGCAAATTGGTTCAAACAGTTAAAGTGCTAGGAATATATTTTTCTTTAGATATTAATGTTAAAGAAGAAATGAATTATAAAGAAATTTTGAGTAAAATAAAAAAAAAATTGTTGGGATGGTCGAAGCAAAGGGATTTGACCCTTTTTGGGAAAATTCAACTGGTTAAAGTATTTGCTATATCTAAACTATTATACGTTTCTTCCATAATGTCAGTACCTCGATGGGTTTTCAGAGAGGTCGAAACGATTTGTTTTAATTTTATTTGGAACGGTCGTGAGAAAATAAAGAGAAATTTATTGTATTTGAATTATGATAAAGGGGGAATGAAAATGCTGAATTTTAGGTACATGGTGTATGCCCAGCGCGTAATGTGGATTAAGAGACTTTTTAGAGGTGATAAGAATATGAAATAGAAACAGTTTTTGAACATGTATTTAACAAAGTAGGAGGGAGATTAATTTTTCATTGTAATTATGATCCCCGGTTATTAAATATTAAAGCGCCGAAGTTGCATTTAGAATTTTTAGATATTTGGGATTATTTGAAAGGAAAAAATGTAATTGTTAAAGAAACGTATAATGAAAATCAAATAATTTTTAATAATTTTTTTTATTTCAGGTAGGAATTTTCCCTTTAATGAAAAATTATTTAAAGCTAATGTTTTTCAAGTTAAACATGTCATTGACGCTGGTGGAAAAATTAGACCAGGGGCTTATTTTATTAGAAAGGGCCTAAATGCAGACGATTTAATTTCTCTTTATGAATTGTATGATAAATTTCCAGCAGAATGGAAGGTGGCGAGAAAAGGTAACGTGAGGGATCATATTTTGAGTGATAACCCTGCTGATGTTTTTGAAATTAGTCTTAATATAAACAAAAAAGTGTACCCCTTAGTGTCAGTATCTTCAAAAATGATATACAACATTTTTATTGGTACCATTGAAGATTCTTTTCTTTCAAAACACCCAGAAGTATTAGCATTAAACATGGATAGATCGGCTACTGCAGTTTGTTTTTCTATTCCTAGAATTTCGACACTAGACTGGAAGCTGAGAGAATTCCAATATAAGCTTCTGCACAATGTTATTTTTTGTAATGATAAACTTCACCAGTTTGGAATAACACAATCAAATATGTGCTCCTTTTGTAGGGAAGAGGTTGAAACATATTATCATATATTTTATGACTGTCCTTTAGTTTATCGAATATGGAACGAGGTAGGAAATAAACTAAAATTTCCTCAGTTTGTTAATATAAATTGGCTTGACGTTTTACTTGGATTCAGGGAAAATATCAAACTCGATGCTTTGTTGAATCATGTGTTAATTTTGATTAAGCATATGATTTTTGCTAACCGTAAAAGTGGAAGAGTTCCAACCTGTAAATATCTAAGGCAATTGCCACCTCAAAACAGTCTGAATATGAAAAAGCAACTTTAAAGGATAAATTGACATTACATTACGCGAAATGGGAAAATTATACTTCATGAAATACCGGGTTTAATTATTGCATCCTGTTAAGACATATCTTTTTGTATTTATCTCGGTCAATCTATTTAAAATGAATGGAATATCCTGTGTTTTGCTTTGCCCGCTCCATATACTGGTTCTTTTTCTCTGATCGTCATTATTAAAGCTTAATTATCTGGTTATGAATCTCCACTTGCCTATGACCCAGAGAGATATTAGTTCTCATGATGTTTATAACTGGTGAATAGATTACATTTTAAAGATTTTGTAATTCCATCACCTCTCATGTTTCCTGTACAGTGTATTTGTTTTAGATAAAATCTTTATTCAGACTGATGACAGAATCATGTCAAGTGTGTACAATTTATTAATGTTTAATCTATATTTTGCACAAACATTTTTGTTGTCCGTCAAACAGTATAATATAGATATTTTGTGTCACTACAATGTAACAATGTTGATTGGTCTGAATAAAGGCTATAAAAAGCGTCAAAAAATATTCTTTTATCCACAATATCACAAGAACACTTCACAACTATTCACACATGCACTGCCGCCAAAGTTAGAAGCAAATGAGTCCAGTTAAGTTCATAATTTTATTAGTTATCTTAATTTCCATAAAGCAGCACATAACTTTCATATATCTTGTTTTTCACTTAAAATTGCTACATTGCAATCTAGGCAATACACGGGAGTCATTGTATTTTTTTCATCTTTTTTCAGTGAAAAGAACAGCATGAAATGCCAGAAAATGCTAAAAAAAATCAACCTTTTTCTCTCTGGAATAGAAAAAATTGTAAAGTTTAAGATGTATAGAGGATTCTTGAAAGCAATAATTAATTTAGTGCTTCTTATTAAATCCCCTGCTGCATTTAGGTATATACACAATTATGTAATAATGGAATGATGCAGACATAGGACCTATATACACAAAAACAGACACACAAACATGAGCACATTATACACACATAAATACACTCAAGAGCTAGAACATCACTATAAACTTAAAAAAAAAAGACAGAGAAACAGCGAGTTTCAAAAGCTCACAGGACAGAGAAATGTGTATGAGTATAAGGGAGGAAATAAAGAAATAATGTGAGACAACAGACGTTCTGTACACCAAAATAAGCTATATAATAATGTCCATAATCATAATACCTCCTGAAATATGCAAGATATGTTATTAACAGTGCCGCATGTATGGGTTTATAATTATGTGTGTATGTTCGTACGTTGACTGTTTGTGTGGAATGTTCCCTCCTGTCATCAGCATGTGAGGGATTTTAATCATATTTCCCGCTGAGGTCAACAATGAGCCAACAAGTGCTTGAATAATATTACGATTATTTTCACATTATGACAGATGATGATTAGTACCAAAAAAAAAAATACAGTGTAATTGTCGACGATTATAGTGGTTGTAGTAATGATGATGATGATGATGATGATGATGATGATGATGTCAATGGAGGTGATGATAGAGGATAATGATTATGTCAGGACAGATATTTATGACTACATGCAGCGACGCGAGGTTTCGTATAAAAGTATGAGGGCACTGTTGTTTTTGTCGATGAGGATGTCATTATAGTGATGATGATAAAATGGATGATGATGACATAGATGATGATTACAATGATGATGATGATGATGATGGTGATGGTGATGGTGATGTGGTGGTGCTGATGGTGATAATGGTGATGATGGCGATGACGGTGATGATGATGATGGTGATGATGATATTGATGATGATGGTAATGATAATGGTGGTGATGATGACATGATGATGGTGATGATGGTGAAAATGGTGATGATGGTGATGATGGTGATGATGGTGATGATGGTGATGATGATGATGATGATGATGATGGTTGTGATGGTGATATTGATGATGATGGTGATGATAAAGAAAACATTAACAGTGCTGATGCTTTTGCTGCTGATGATAAAGACTGTGGTTAAACTGACGATAGCGGTAGAGACGTTAACGGACTTGAATACGATTCATATTCTCGTGTTGTTGGCTTTAAGCATGCAGGTAGAACTGTATATAGCATTCCATTGTGAGTGGATGACGACAACAATTTCTCAGCTCCGAGTTTTAACTGAATTTGTAGCGAAATATTCGAGAAAAAAAAAACCCGAGCCATTAGACCAGTTCTGCGTCTTCGCCCTTTGCTTATACTATAACCATGCGATGAAAATAACGGCCATTATCATCATGTGAATTATCGATTCACACGTCAACATGTCTGTAATATCATAAAGTGATGGTTAGGTCCTTCTACAAAACGTTTTTCCCTCGCTGCACACTGATGAGTTGAATCAGGCGCGTGATGCGATCAACACCATGTAAACTCAGTTAATGCGTGTCCAATACCGTTTTAAAAATAACGATATTAGAAACTGCGGGAAAAATATCAAGGCACCCATAGACCGGTTCATAATTGGATCTGTGTAATTAGCAGAGTAGGGAAAATAATTGATGATATTGTCATCAAACCATCTAAGCAAGATACTGCAATTTGACGTGTTTTGCCTTACTTTTGTAACAACATTTAATGAAAGGTACTAGGGAAAAACAACAACAACCATCTAAGAAAGACCATAATATGGCGAACTGTTCATACCCATGATGAAAGATATATTTAGGCCTAAATCATTATACTGTCCTGTTTGCTTAAATCTAATAGAAGCAAGTTAATATTTAATCATACGATATATGAATTAGATTAACATCTATTCGTACTTTCGTGCACAAACTACATTCGCAAGATGTGTATATTAGCTAATTATTTTTAAGATGATAGAGCAATGCTAACTTTTTCTCCTTTTTTTTTGTGAAAGGGAAAACAAGTTGAGTTTCGTACTTACAATTACTCCATTTTGCCAGTTTCTCGAGGGAAAGAAATTAAGATGTGGCTACTTTTCTTCCACAAGATTCTTTTTCTCCCACTCAGTTTCCTCTGGTATCGTCTCAAGAGTTTGCCTGAAGAGTTGTAGATGAAACTCGTAGTCTGTACTTATCTTGTGAAGTTGTAGATCAACGCCTATAGTAACAGACGCATCGATTTGCCTGGGGGAGTGACAAAGTGTCGTGAATTAGGTCGTGCACCGCGCAATGTCCGCAAATTGAACACCTACACATCCACTCAATTGAACCTCCCTGTCATCAAAATGAGAAAATCGATATCTACGTGACATTACTCCGATATACAGAGATCATGTTGTGTTGTCTTTCATCGGTCTACTGAGTATGTTTCGCGTGACTGCGTATACTATCATTCCTCGTCGAGGCCAGCGAAATCGGACACCTTTTCTTCGTCATGTTTCAATGTCTTGATACCAGCTCAGTGAAAAGAGAAAGAAGAGAAGAAGAAGAAAAAAAGGCGTGAAAAATGAGAACGTCATGCCTTCACTCAAGCCCCTGTTCCACAAACTTAACAAAACGGAGACCCTTGACATATGCAGAGACTCAAGATCCCCCAGCAGTCTCCAAGACCGGATAAAGATAGTGTCTATGTAGAATAAAATGGTTATAAAAACCCTTGAAATATCATTGAGAAAACAAAACGTCATTTCATGCAAATTCCTCAGTGAGAGATCTCTGTGGAACCTTGAAGATTACTGGATTTTTACTTATACACCCATAAGGCTATATTCAGAGATTCCTAAAAAAATCATCTGATATGATACAGTATACTCACTGGAATCTTTCGGAGATCAATGAAAACAGTTTGAACCGTTTCAAAACTTTTGAAAGACCATGAAGACTATATGAAGTTCATTGAAAGATCACTTTGGAATCATGAAAGACCTCGGAGACCATTGAATGCACACCGAAAGATAATCAAGAGAACTGTAAATTTGTTTTGTTTTGTTTTGTTTGTTTGTTTGTTTTTACGGTCTTTCAGTGGTCTTGCAGAGGTGTTGCTCTATGTGGTGGAATGGCCCCATTAATGAATACATTGGACAGTGAGTTAAAGATCAAGAAGTAGAGGTGTAATAAATCATTTCTATGGAATGTCTAGTGACCCGATCATAATCCCCATCGTAGTGGACAAAAATGCAAATGTGAATGATGAACAAGCTGAATCATTTTGTGATAAATGTGGTCAAAAATATCTACCCTGTATAGTTCATACTAGTATTAAAATCAATCACATTTATCCAAACATAAGAAAAAAGAGAATATATGGAGGCTCAACGCTACTTCTCGAAATCTTTGCGAGAAAAAAAAAATCTATGACCGCATTTGCTATATCGCTGCATTATGATACATTCAATATTATACATAAAGTTGGAAATTGTGCAATAAGGGCCTACTGTAAAATTTGTGCTCTATATGGACTCTTATCTTATCTCAGATGTGCATTGCTACATGACTGATACATAGTAATAATATGATGGAGCTCTGTGATACACAGCCACACACACCTGCAATTTCGACATACAGGTATTTTTGTGATTCCCTTTGGACTCGAATTACTTCCTGACTTTTTTCAGTGCCGTATATTAATAATAATTATACGGCACTGACTTTCTAGGACGGTAGCGCCATCTACGTTAAATGTCCGTATAGTTGTCCACTGCGTACACCGCAAGAGTTTCTATTATAAGATCTCTTTGGTATAAACACTTTTACAAAATGAATCACGCGATGTCAAAAACAAACAACGAAACTAAAGCTGTAGATTCTTTTTTATTGATTTCCCCGGGAGCTTCATATGTTTAGCGCGAATGATTGCTTCAGGAAAGTGGAGGTAAAACAATGAATACTGGAACTTTAAAATTAGCTAGTAGTCATAAGAGGAGACATAAGACAAAGGGTGCACGTCACGAGACCGACACCCACGAGTCATACAGCCCACAAGTCATACAGCTCACAAGTCATACAGCCCACGAGTCATACAGCTCACAAGTCATACAGCCCACCAGTTATACAGCCCACGAGTTCGACACTGAGTAAATAAAGCCCACGAGTTCGACATCAAGTACAATAAGCCCAGGAGTTATACGGCTCACGAGACCGACACTACACACAAAAGGCTCATGAGACCGACAGTAAGCAAACAAAGCCCACGAGACCGACACTACACTTTAAAGGTCCACCAGACCGACGCTACGCATGCAAGGCTCACGAGACCGACATTACGCAAAAGAGGTTCACGAGACCGACACTAAGCATAGAAGGCCCACGAGACCGACAGGATGAACAGCGCCACCTATAGACCAATAAATTGTTTAGGGTGTCCTGATAATAGCATAGGAAGATATGAAAGATGGAAAAGAAGAGTTGCCATCTCCGGCAGGGTGTTACCCCATCAGTTGCCCCGCCCCCCCCCCCCCCTTAATTGATCAGGATCTTTAATTGTGTTTGCATGGGTGAGTGTTTGTGACCAACAAAAATTAACAAAATACAGTAAAAGTGTGTAACAGATCTTTCCACAATAAACCTCCGAGGGTGTTGATTTAGTATTAATAAAAAATAAAAAATAACGGAATCATCTATTAAGGTAGCGTTAAGGATTCGGAAAAAAACCAGATACCTCCATGAAAACAGCTTTTACCTATTTCACGATAATGTACTGTTCGGAGGAGAATAACACAAGCCACAAAATTGAGGTGAATCCCTGCGATATGAAACGTTTTAATCAGTAGAATTACATTATGGTTACAGAGAAAATTACAAATAGATCTTACTGCAAAACGTCAAAGCAGGAGGATAGAATATGTAAAATAGAATAACTAACTAGTGAATCGGGAAAGAGAAGAGGTAAAATTTATATCTTGTCCATCTTCTAGCTAAAAACTGAGAAAGCCTATTAAAAATAGCATGATGGCATATCAAAGCTCTAAAATTAATCCATACATCGTTATTGTCCTCTTTTAAATTCATTTGTGTTTTTGTCTCTTTTTGGGGGCATGAAGAATACAATTCAATTGTTCTGTCGCTCCCTGACACACTTGCCCCCCCCCCCCTCCCCAGAAGTATGTAGAAATACATATTTGATGTCGTTCATAATCATGTAGATGGTCACCATCTTTTAATTGATAGCGTTACGAAATTTACACCCGCCAGTATGTTATTTTTCCGTTCATGGAACACCCTGTACAGGTGATTGACATGTAGATGGCGCTGTTTATCCTGTCGGTCTCGTGGGCCTTCTTTGCCTATTGTCGGTCTCGTGGGCTTTCTTTGCTTAGTGTCGGTCTCGTAAGCCTTTTATCTTAGTGTCGGTCTCGTGGGCCTTTTTTGCCTACTGTCGGTCTCGTGGGCTTTCTTTGCTTAGTGTCGGTCTCATGAGCCTTTATTGCTTAGTGTCGGTCTCGTGGGCTATGTTTGCTTAGTGTCGGTCTCATGAGCCTTTTGTGCGTAGTGTCGAACTCATGGGCTGTAGGATGAGCCGTATAACTCGTGGGCTGTATGACTCATGGACCTATTATTGATGTCGGTCTCGTGGACCGTATGACTCGTGGGTGTCGGTCTCGTGGGATGCCCCCAAGACGAAGACGAAATTCCGCATATTATGTTCAATTTTCCAATAACGAAGAGCTGCATATTTGCAATAAAGACTGAGGACTGAAAGAACTTACAATCTAATTTTAGCATTGTGAGAGAATTGCACCAAATTACTGAGTATGGATTTCGCATAACGATGATAAATGGGGCCCAACATATTATGTTAGTCACCTCGCTCATGGAGATGACCCAAAAGGAAATTTCACGAAAAGATTTTGATATTCGTGTCTTCTCAAGGTATTTAAAGGACATACAAGATGTTTCAAACCTTATTCAACTTTGAGAGATCACTTCTGTTATCATTAGGCCCGGGAATCATTGATTTTTCACATACTTTACTTAAAGTCAATCTGAATCAAGATATGAGATTGACAATTTGTTTCCATTATAGGCCTATCAGGCTCTCAGTTACATAACCATTAAGAGACCAAGTAAGATTATAATGATTTTTCTTGATATGGTCTCTATTCTCATTACTTAAACTAATGACAAATAATGACGAATAATTTGTCGAATTTTAACAGCCGTGCTTGAAGTATTAACAATTAATACTGATATAATTATCTAAAAACAAAAGAAACAAAGGAACTTGACAGTACAAAACTCGATACTTCAATAGATAAGTGGACACAAAGAGCGTTGTTTTAGTGTACTCTCTTTCGAAATTTTATTTGACTTTTGTTCCCTCAACTATGATTCTGTACAGGGACAAAGGAAGGCTTATATCTCACCTGTTATCAAAGGTGAAGGAATTGATTCAGAGGTTTTAAGAAATTACATTCCGACTGTTCATCTCATACGTTCCTTGACAATTAAAGACAATTAAAAGAAAAGTCAAATTTTAAGAGAACGGTTTGATTTTGATACAACAAGCATTTCCCATAGACGCTTGCCCGAATATACTCTGGACTCGTCCTAAACGGGTTAAGACAATTGTATTTTGTGCAGATCAAGCGACGAATTGACTACTATATTCTAACCGTGGTATAGTTTGCAAGAACTATAGGCCACATCCTACAACAGTAAATAACAAACTTATATATCGTCCGGTAAGAAACCATTGCTCTCAGTCAAAACTTATTTTGTCAATCCCCAGATCAACAATATTTTACAGCTGCGTAAAACTTTTCAAACTGACAGCTGTAGAGATATGGAATAAAATTACCCACACATCTGAAAGCAGGCCGATCTATATAGTAAATGTCCAGAGTTTTTGAAAATGCATTTCTTTATTGTCAATGGACTAACCTTTACACTAGATGTCAAAGCGTTATCTTTTTTCATCTTCCCTTGTTTTTTATTTTCTCTCTCATATTTATTTTTCTTCATTTCTTTATTTTCCTTCTTTCAATGTGCATATTATAGACATTACGTCGGTCTTATGCCAAAAGGAAAGGGCCTTAAACCTCTTCCACTGTTGTGCCAAAAGACCCTTAACGCTATAGACTTTGTACACCATTAGTGCCCTTTTGGCATAACATTTTTTGGTAAGGTAATGAGAAACCTAAAATCTGAAAGAACATGTAATTCCAAGAGGAAATCAACATTTACTTGATGAAAATTGGTTTTGAAATGGCTGAGATATCCAAAAACGGAGCAATCCTAATGAAAGGTGGGACCCACCTTTTATTACAATTGCTTTGTTTTACTTTGTTTTTGGATGTCTTAGCCATTCCAAAATCGATTGTCATCAAATAAAGTTTGAATTCCTCTTAGAATGGTATGCTTTGTACTATTTCATAAGTGGTTTCTTGGTACCTATCAAAAAGATAAAAGCCCAATCCTCATCTTTACCAATACTATACCATCCCTTTAATTTATTATTTTGTGTGGTATTCGTTATAGGTAAATATGGCTTATCATTATCATACGTGTATCAAAATTTGCGCACTTTTTTGAACGTCATGTGCCTAATTATGCACAGTAGCACAGTCAAACAGCTCCATTATTCTGAAGTTCATGTGCCTTGTTCTTGTTCGTGATATTTACATTATTCACCAATGCTCCTACACACACACAACCCCCAACCCCCCTCCCACCCCCCCCCCCCAAAAAAAAAAAATGAATAACAGACGAAGAGTATAAAATCTCCGAAAATTTGTGAATCTGAAGAATGATATACCTTAGTAGTAGGGAACAAAAATGACATCCTTATGTACAGTGCCGTATATACGGCACTGCTTATGTAGGAGCAAGTGCTCCCTCTCTCGTTTTCAGTGTGTATGTTTTCCGCTCTTGGGCGCTCTTTGCACACGTTTGCAAATGAATGGGTCAATCACACACACACACACCGTACACACCACCGCATCTATATCCATCAATCACACGTCAGCGAGATACCGGTAGTTTCTTGCAACATCCGCCGGTAAAGTTGTGTTATACCGTGTACGAAGACATGATTTGTGTTTTTCAAATCACTTCGATCGAGAGGATGAATCTTACGTTGTCTACTCAAATTTCCATATGTTACCTGCGTATCCAGTGATCTAACTATGAAGCTCATAAGCAGAGACTTTGAAAAAGATGGGGCCGGGTAAGCGAGAATTCTTTGCCATTCATTCATCCTTCCTCAGTCCCACTAACAGTGACTAGCGTTTGTGAATCTTCTTGATTGCTACTTTGAAGAATTTATCGTTTGCTATGCATCTGCCATCGAAACCAAGCTCTTTTGCTGAGTAAACTCCAAAAGTAACAACAGTTTTTGACTTTTTTACTTGATATACATCCTAAACTGAAAGTGTAGATGCACTGGAGAGACCTAGCTAGATCTAGACAATTTCTATAACATGATCTATTACTGGTTAAAATTAAATAAATTTCCTTTAGGTCCTAGTGTTTATGCTCTTCCTAGAATCTAAATAGTAAATTACTAATTATCTAGTCTAGATATAATTATGAAGGCTACTTGACATTATTTATCATGACAGTTATGGTGGGATGCATGTTCATCCGGTCCTGTTGTTAATTGATAAAAAAAGGTAGATCTAGATTTTTATATGCAGACTGATTTGTACTCGAGTCATGTAGAATCGAATCTATTAAATGGAATGGGGTTCTAAACTAATAATTAAATAGGTCTGATTCTGGAATTTTGGAATCGTGGCAAACTTGTGAAATAAAATAGGTCCCACCAGTATGGTGGCCGGCGGCTTTCCTGCTATACTCGTGAATTCAGCCCCACTGTTTGGTATTCAACAGTAGGCCTACAGTCCAGAAGTCATAACTTGAGCACAGTGGTGGTGGGGCTTTCTTCCACAGTATGTGGTCAACTGTGGAATGTGGTCCCACTAAACAGCATTTAGACCTACATGTGAATGATACAGCAGCATGGCTGATTTCGGCAGTATAGCATCTTTCATCCTTCCTTTTCTCCTGTTTTCCTTTTGTTCTTTTATCTTTCTCCCTTTTATTCTTGGAAAGACTTCCTAGTGTCCCTTGACAAATTTAACCATAGATACTGTACAACCCTAACCTAACCCTAACCCTAACATTTTTCGATAACACACAAATGCATGCGCATGGCATAGGGGCCCATTTTAGGATTTTGCCAGAATCATTTTTGTTTTCGTTTTTGATAGATAGTGCATGTACATGTCAAACCTTTGTCTGTATGATTATGCCCCTTACTTAGTCTCCTCCTTTGCCCTTTCTCAGGCAAGTCACCCTTATCCCTGAAGATTCCGAAGACATGTGGCATGCCTACAATCTGGTTGCCCCTGGCGACAGCCTCCGCTCCACGACGGTGCGCAAAGTGACCACGGAGTCGTCGACCGGCAGCAGCAGCAGCAATCGTGTCAGGACGGTGCTCACCATCTCGGTGGAAGACATCGACTTTGATAACCAGGCCTGCATGCTCAGGGTCAAAGGTCGCAACATTCAGGAGAACCAGTATGTGAAGGTGAGTGAGAAAAGACGACACAACTTATTTTCTACTACCCGAATTGTCTTCATGCATCCCTTTAAGACGAATACAGTGTACATATCAATTAAACTCCAGGTCAACAATGGTCAAGTTTTATCAATAATAACACACTGTGTTATTTACTTGATACCACAAGTATGGCACTTATATGTTTCAATTGCAAGTCCATTGATGGTTATTTCAGAATATTTTTAGAATTTGGTTTGCTCCCAATATTGTAAATATTAATGTTTTGAGCAATGCTGCTAAATAGTAAAGGATAAGTTGGAGAAAGAACAAAAATGTCACCACAATTTATGACATACTTGTTACAGAGTAGTGGATCCAGAGAGGGTGCCCTGGGCGCCCCCTTTATATTTTGTGAAAACAAAAGAAATAAAAAGAAAATGAAAGGGGGTGCGAGTGCCCCCCTTTAATTTGTGAAGAAACCATCTTTGGCCCCCACCCCACACCTTTACGGAATTCCTTGATCCAGATTCTGGCCAGATGTATCTTAATGTTGTTTCCTCAGCTGGTCATTTGAAGTTGTGTTTTTAGCATGCAGCATGACCTATTTAAATTTAATTTTGATTCCCTTATATTTTTTTTTTCCAGAAAAGTAATAACCCTTTGCTGTCTATGAATTCAAACTATGATGAAAATCATGGTTTAGAGAAATCTTGGTTAGTTATTTTGGCTGTTGTGTATGTTCTGAAAATATGTATGTCTGTAAATTTGCATGTTTAACACAAACCTATATTTATTTCACAATGTTTCCTTTTTTCCAGATGGGTGCTTATCACACATTGGATCTGGAGATGAACAGAAAGTTCACTTTGGCCAAACAGTCTTGGGACATTGTTGCCCTGGAGAGGATAGGTAAGTGTCTGGTTCTACAGTGATGTGAGCTCTGGCTCTTGTTGATATATCATTATGACAGATTGCCCTCTAGCTCTGGATTTTAGGACAGAAATATACTGGAAAAAGAGAAAAGTTGTCCTAAAGTCAGCTGAATACAGTGCACTCCTGTTATAATGAAGTCCTCGGGACTGGCTGTTTTCTTTTCTTATATTTTTTTTAAATTGAAATTTTATTATAACTAAACAGTATAGTGTATAGATGATAATTTTGGGACCTGAATTTTTATTTCATTGAAACAAGGAGTTTTGTTATAACCCTGTTTGTAATGGGAGTGTACTGTATCTGGGCTATAGCGGAGTGAGAATTGGAGTCAAATTTGGCAAGTGTGTAGAGAATAGTAAATCTGCTGTCAGTAAATCATGAAGCTGTCATGATCATTTGGCACTGACTCTCCTGGTGTAGAAATGATGTTTTTCTCAAACTTGAATATAGGAATCGACTGTTGTTGTCTTTCAGAATGAGTTGTGACGTTCAATCATTTTAAAAAGAAAAATGTAATGTCCTTTTCCTTTTCATCCTGCACCTCTTTCTCTTCTCTCTTCCTCAACTGCTTCTTTCCCCTCATCAATCCCCCATCCTCTTCCCCTCCTCCTCCTCCTTCTCTCTCTTCTTCCTCCTTTCTCTTCCTCCTCTTCCTCCTCCTCCTCCTCCTTCTCTTCCTCTTCCTCCTCCTTCTCTTCCTCTTCCTCCTCCTCCTCTTCCTCCTCCTCCTCTTCCTCTTCCTCCTTCTCCTCTTCTTCTTCCTCTTCTTCCTCCTCTTCCTCCTCCTTCTCTTCCTCCTCCTCCTCCTCCTCTTCCTCCTCTTCCTCTTCCTCCTCTTCCTCTTCCCCTCCTCCTCCTCCTTCTCTCTCCTCTTCCTCCTTTCTCTTCCTCCTCTTCCTCCTCTTCCTCCTTCTCTTCCTCCTCCTCTTCCTCCTCCTCCTCCTCCTTCTCTTCCTCTTCCTCCTCCTTCTCTTCCTCTTCCTCCTCCTTCTCTTCCTCTTCCTCCTCCTCCTCTTCCTCCTCCTCTTCCTCTTCCTCCTCCTCCTCTTCTTCTTCCTCTTCCTCCTCCTCTTCCTCCTCCTCCTCCTCCTCTTCCTCCTCTTCCTCTTCTTTGTCTCTCCTCCATCCCATCCCCCTCATCACTTAACCTCCTCTTGACCCTGGTAGACATGGCATGCGACCCCACCCAGACTGCCGACGTGGGCGCGGTCATCATGCAGGAGGGCCTCGCCCACATCTGTCTGGTCACGCCCAGCATGACTCTCATCCGGGCCAAACTGGAGCACAACATCCCTCGCAAGCGAAAGGGCTTCTGCCAGCAGCACGACAAGGGACTCATCAGATTCTATGACGCAGTCATGCAGGGAATCCTTAGGCATATCAACTTTGATAGTGAGTACAATAGTAACCTCCACCCCCATAAGATTTTAATGTGAGTTTCTGCAGGTTAACACAGATTATTCTGCGGTCATGTATTACAAGGACAATTTCTTTACAGAGTGACTGAATTCTTACATTAATAAATGAATGAATAAATGATACCTATAGATAAATGAGTTATGCATTGATGAATGAATGTTGCCATCATAGTGTAAAATGTCCACTCCTGAAATCATAATAGCAAAAACTTGTAATTCATGTTATTATTTATGATTTCCATGTGACTGGAAACATTGGCGACACGAAGGTTACAGTGACAAGGTGAAGGAAATTGTGAAGGAAATGTCAGTTCGAAAGCAAGAGTTCCATCTGAAAAATTGTGGAATGGTTTTCTCACCATTTACTGTCCACAAAAGAAACGAAGTAAATTGAAAAGATATCCTGTGGATGAAATGATTAGTCAAAATGTGCAATTGTCACCATAAGTTCTCCAGATGCACTTTCCCAAGTCATTACCCAAGAAATATCGATTTGCTTTATAGAATGTACATTTGCAAGTAGTTTTTTAGAGTAAATTTTATATCATGCTATCTGTGTAGACCAGGAAATTCATAGAATGAAATATAAACGCTATCAGTACTGATTTGAGCAAATCGAACTGTGAAAGTGCTGTCCCGAAAACTTTCTCAAGCATTTATGGAGAGCATTCCTTTGAAGACCCAAACAAATCAAATCAACTGGAAATGGAAACAAAAAATACTTAACACAATTTTGTGTCTTGTGTATTCTCATGTGTTAGTCTTCCTTCAACTGAAGTATCTCCACTGAAAGACATGATGGGATTTTGTAAGGAAGTGCAAAAAAAATTAATGGACTGTCTCTTGTGTTTCTTTTTCTTCTCAGTTGTTAAATGTGTACTGGTTGGGAGTCCTGGATTTGTGAAGGTAAGATCCTGCTTGCAAGAGCTTTGAATCTGCTCGTTATGTCACTGGTAGATTCCTCAACCCGTTCAGGACGAGTCCCGAGTATACTCGGGCAAGTGTGTATGGGAAATGCGTGTTGAAGCAAAATCAGCCCATCCTCAATGGGTTAATTAATGACGAGTTCATTTGGACTATCAAGAATTTTGTATTTTGTAGAATTTTGTCTCATTGTCAAACTCACAATATATTGGCTGAAAAGAGAAAAACTGATGAACCAATGGATTGTTTTTGTCAGACAAGGCTGTTGGCTCTGGGATGTATATCGGTGGGGTGACAAGACCTTGTATCTCAAAAATGTCAAATACTCATGAGAGAGAGAAAAAAACCCAACAAAACATGGCAGCTAAAGCACACTATTAAATGTGATAAAATTTCCTTTGACGTGCCATGGTAGCTTCATTTCTGGGGTAAGACAGCTAGGATTTCAACAATACATCACTTAAAGTAATTATCTTACCATTAATTTAAAAAAAAAGTCACTTCACTGAACTTTGAGATACAAGGTCTTGTCACCCCAGCGGCAAAATTCCTTTTTACCACAACTAACAACAACAAATACAATCTGTCCTTCAGCCTTTGATGTGTCAAATTTTGTGTGGAATAGTTTAGTGGTTTTATTGGACAAGGAATCTGATTTTCTTGAGTTTTCCTTACTTGAATTAGTTTGCCACTTCTTTACCCATATATTAGAATGCACTGCTATGACAGCAGATCCGAGAGACACTCTGTGTACCGACTTGTTTTTGAGTTCCTTACATAGAAATGTGTACTGGTATAAAAAATTTAAAGGTCCCAATGCAATCTTCAAGTATGTTATACTCGGTCAAATACACACAAAAAAGGATTACCTGGTACTTTCAGTCTTTTCTGCAGCACTGAATCAGCACTGAATCTCATACGTTTCATTTTGTTTACTTCCAGGACCAATTCTGTGAGTACATGTTCCAGCAGGCGATCAAGCAAGACCTGAAGATTCTGCTGGAGAACAAGTCAAAGTTTGTCCAGGTTCACGCCTCCTCGGGACACAAGCACGCTTTGAAAGGTTGGTGGGATTTTAACCCTTCTGTGCCAAAGAGTCTAATATGCAGAGATTTCACACACAAGTCTGTGGACGGTAAATGAATGTGGCACGCAGAGAGTTAAACAGAGTTCACTGTGCTGTCTGTGGCAGAATCACTTGATTTACAAGTCTTTCTTTTTTAACCCGTTGAGGACGGACTGATTTTGCTACAATATGCATGCATTTCCCATAGACGCCTGCCCGAGTATACTTGGGACTCGTCCTCAACAGGTTAACAATGCACATTCTGCATATTTTCACTCCAGAATTCCAGTCCCTGTTTAAGTGGAGATCTATTTCTTTGACTTTGTCCTAGAAATCCTGTCAGACCCTGCCATATCGGCCAAGCTTGCGGACACCAAGGCGTCCGGCGAGGTCAAGGCACTGGACCAGTTCTACTCCATGCTTCAGACAGAGCCCGACAGGGCATTCTACGGGTGAGCCAGAACACGGCTGGAACATCTCAGTCTCATTTCTTAAAAGATGTTTTAATGGCAATTCTTGCTGGAGTGGCAACCTACTTGTAGCAACAGCCAATCAATAAGCAGGGTTCTTCATTACCATGACACTTGCCATTGCAGCAAGAGTTGCTGTCGTAGCAAGTTCTCATGAAATGAGCCATGAATGATATGCCTTTGATTACTCCAGTGGGGGTCTTCATTTGTGTTTCAGGTTTGTAACTACCGCACTGGTAGGCGCTTGGCATGAGATGTTGGAAATGCTTTACAATAAGAGGCTTTGAGAGGGGTATGAGAAGTAGATTGTACACCAGAATAATGCTAGTCCAATTCAAGGGAATAATGCTAATGAGAATGAATTCAAATGACAACCTACCGCTTTGTGGGTGCCATCACACTCTGCTTCTTATACTGACATATGATGCAATACAAAGGGAAGGTCATAGCCTCATATGTTTATGTCCAAGTTGCTGATCTAGTCCACGGCAGCATCACTAGGTTTGGCAAGTTCTGTAGGCCCTCCTGGAAACTTCCGCAGGTGGCAGTCCTCCACAATGTGACACAGTTGAGTTGGGATGGCCGCAGTCACACGCCGGACTATGCTCAAATCCCCATTTATGTACGCAGTGACCTGCCCTTGCATGGAGGGTTTGGATGCGGTGCAGGGTGAGTCACTGCTTCTGAAGGAGGCTGAGGCCCTGTGGCATTGTTGTTGGGTCAGTGATGGTGTCGCAGGTAACTGCAACCACTTGATTATATTATCATTGTATATATCCTTGCTTGTTTTCCTTGTCTTTCTAGACTGAAGCAGATCCAGACAGCCAATGAAGGCCTTGCCATAGAAACTCTCCTAATAAGTGATAAACTCTTCAGGTGAGTTTGCACACCTACGCCCATATTTCAGTCCTCTTTATAGTCTCCATAGTCTTTAAATTGTCTGTTCTCCCTTTTTTGTTAGACTGCACTTCCTACCCCTCTGTTATTTCAATCATGTTTTGAATGGGTTACGATGGCCCAATTTTAACAAGTTATATATCATTTTAAAGCTTAGAGCATACCCTTTAAAAATATGTATATAGACAATTCAAAATTCATTTTGGTCTATTTTTTGTGGGTTTTGAGCTTGGCAGTCACATATGTTGGTTTTTAAGACATTGCTGTGCACAATTTTTTGTTGTTGGTTTGTTAAGAAAGCAAAAGCTCATTGCCATGGTAACAGCATAGGATGACAGAAACATTGAGGAGAAACCTTGCAGACTTATCCAAATAGTTACTGTCATAAGCCAGTGCTGTCAGACATTGGATATGGGTCACCATCGATGAGGGTTCTGGATGTGATCTGTTTAATTTAGCGTTTTGCCCACTATTAATGCAGCATTGGACACTGGGAGTCAACAGTTGAAGTGAGAATACTACTGTAAAAGTGTTGAAATTTTCTCACATTTCGCGCAACCAGAAGCTAGCGCGAAAATAAAAACACGCGAAAAATTTTTCGTGCCATATGACCCAGTAGTTGATGTCTTGTTTCCGCGGAATGAAAAACATGCGAAACTCTTCTTACACGGCCAAGCGCGAAAAATTAGTCGCGCGAAAATATCCCAGAAAATATCTCAGAAACCAAACTCCTGTGGTCTGATGCTGTATCTAGTCATGATAATTTGACAATACATTGGCAGCATTTCATGGGGTAGAGTAAAACAAAACAAAATGAACCAAAACAAATAAAGAAAACAAAACCAACAAAAATCTATCATTTGATCTCTTTGCTGTTCATTTCTAATTTTTTTCCTTGTTGCAGAATTTTACACAAACCTAACTGCTAAAATTTGTAACAGATTTTTAAATGGGAAGATTGCTGATAATTTTTCAACCAATTTACTGCCTTTAACCCATTCTATCTAATCTTTCTCAAATATGAGATATTCAAAGAAATACAGAGTTGCCAATTTAACGGTGACATGGTGATAATTTCTGCAGCAAACCTTCCCGAGGATTTGAATGCTACATATTTAACAGCTAAGAGAAAAGGCTGCTTGTACATATCAGACCCAGAAAGATTTTATGTTATTTTATCTTTTTTAATTCAAAGTTTGTGAACAATGTCCACTGAAGTGTGTTATCTGTGTTACTTGCCTATTTACCTAAAAGGTTTAGGTCAAAATTTACATATCTCAATCTATTTATCTGTGTGCTTGCCTATGTGTCTGTCTATCTTTTTGTTAGTTTGTCATAGTATGCATCTAGTAACTATCAGTCTATCTATCAACCTACCTGTACAAACACATACAAAATAAAAAGTTGTTTCTCGAATGTTTGGATGTCATATTGTTTCAGATCATCTGACATTGTCAAGAGGAAAGTCTATGTAGATCTGGTTGAAAGCGTCCGAGAGAACGGAGGAGAGGTCAAAGTCTTCTCGACGCTGCACGTATCGGGAGAACGTGAGTTGACGTTTGCCTGGGAGTCCTGTCTGAAGCAGCCATTTCTCTTAGCTGTTAAATATGTAGCATTCAAATCCTCGGGAAAGTTTGCTGCAGAAATTATCACCATGTCACCGTTAAATTGGCAACTCTGTATTTCTTTGAATATCTCATATTTGAAAAAGATTAGATAGAATGGGTTAAAGGCAGTAAATTGGTTGAAAAATTATCAACAATTTTCCCATTTAAAAATCTGTTACAAATTTTAGCAGTTAGGTTTGTGTAAAATTCTGCGACAAGGAAAAAAAAAAATAGAAATGAACAGCAAAGAGATCAAATGATAGATTTTTGTTGGTTTTGTTTTCTTTGTTTGTTTTGGTTCATTTTGTTTTGTTTTACTCTACCCCATGAAATGCTGCCAATGTATGGTCAAATTATCATGACTAGATACAGCACCAGACCACGGGAGTTTGATTTCTGCGACTTGGCGAGTTAAGTGTTGAACCCACAGATAACATTGAGTGGGACTACTACAACAAATAAACGGTTTCATCCAGTTACCTGGCCGAGTACCTGACTGGTCTGATTCTCCGAGCTTTTTTTATGATAAATGGTTGCATGTATAAAGACCATTTAGGAAAATGTAGGCCAAGCTAGGACACTGGGACATGGTAGGAGTTGTGTACTTTGTCATTCAGTGCTTTAGATCTGTGTGGAGTTGCTGAAAAATGTGATGCTGTATACAGTGCCCTCCCGTTATAACAAACACGGTCACAACGAAATTCCGATTAAAATGAAATAAAAATTCAGGCCGCAAATTTATCCTCTCTTTGTTTTTTTATTGTTTATTTGTTTGGTTATAACAAAATTTCGATATGACGAAAGAAAACAGCCGGTCCCGAGGACTTCGTTGCAACGGGAGTCCACTGCATACAACCAACCCACCTAAAGTCACTTTCTCTGTGAGAATGTTGGTTCAAAGAATTTTGAATGTCTGGATATGTTAATTTGTGTCTGTCCTTCATGCTAGTTGTGAAGACATTGTCTCTTAGATTGCATACTTGTTCACGTCTGTATAAATATGTGTTACTTTATTTTATCGTTTTTAATGTTTGCCTATATGTTTGTAATTGTATGCAGATGTCAAATTGTTATCGTTATTTCAACTGCTTTTGTGAAAAAAAAAATCTAAATCAAGAGCAGCTAGTCTGAAGCTTCAATACCAAAGTATGACTGAGATGTTGCGATATGTATTGAAATGACAACACTGCCAGTTCAATTAGAAGTAACATGTACCACAGTCTAAAACAGTGTAAATGATAAATGTCCCGATGTGTGGAATCATCACAACTACCTGTATTTCTACCTATCATTCCTGTAGAACTCGACCAGCTGACGGGACTGGCGGCAATACTGCGATTCCCGATGCCCGACATCGAAGACGATGACAGCTCCGGCTCAGACGACGACTGAGAGAGATGACTACAAGATGAAAACAGACTTAATAATATATACAGATATATGTTGACATATGTATCGAGCGCAGATATTCAAATTTTCTTCTAACGCCGGATGGATTTGTCACATTTTCCTGTGAGGATGATGTGGAGAAATGATGCATCAACTCTTTTTTCTTGGTCATCCCATGTGGGAGAGGATTCCCTCGCAAGAATGGAGATATGTGTGCAAGGTGGTGGGGAAGAAATCTTGAGTGTGAACAGAGCTGGCCTGGTGGTATGTCTGGAGTTCAAATTGACATGTACCGGGATGTCCAGCTCGTGGGGGAGAGCAGTGGTGGACTGAAGACTGGACATATGTTCATTTAATGGCTGGGGATGTGTTCCTCCCTTTTCTCAAAATCGATATTTGAATAATAATTTTTGATGCCAAACTTTTGAGAATCAAAGTTTGTGTGAACGACCCATTAGCGTGGGGTTTGACTCGCACACAGAAATGGAATACACCCACCATGTAGGTTTCTCAATCAGTCTCATGGTATGATGTCTCTTTGTGATGGAATATTAAATACGTAGATATGGATTTATTAGCGGTGTAATCAAAACTTGACATATCTGCTGGAGTTATATTCTCCCTGAGAGATTATATTTTCCCAAAGTGTGCAGCACTGGAGAAAATTTCTTCTTGAGGGGAAACCATAGATCCCAAGGGACTGTCAAGTGTTACATTACAACAATTGACAAAACAATATTTGTCATTCTATATGGTCTACATAAATACTCTACACCTTATCTAATTGTCTAGTGTGGAGTCACACCAGTCTGAATGGTTGCAAAGGTGCATGTTATATGTCCCATTGGCAGCCAGTGAAATTCTGAAATTATACAAATTCACTAGTATTTGAATTGACATCACTGCTTGCAATATGATTTCAATTTTCACTGCATTAGTCACATGACTGTTATATCCCAATTTACTGACTTGTATGTATGTAGACCATTTAGTATAAACCTTTGGCAACAGGTTGACATAAAATGATCATGCGACTGATGATACATCTACTGTAAAACAAATTTTGGGATCGCCAAGATTCGCAAAATTAAAATGCACGCGAAAGTTTTTGTCTACAGTATGTGCATTGAACGCCAGTGGCAATTTGCGAAAATTTCATGCCACAAATATATCATGCTTTACAGTATTTGATGGAGAGATTGTCAGTTAACCGCAGGCAGTGCATATCGCAGGCAAAGTGATTTGCAAATTCAAACTTGCCACAAACTCAAGTGGGTGACCTCACAAAGGAGGAAGAATGTAATCATGAAGAAAATCAATGTGATTGGCCGAAATCTCCCAGTATTGTAATTTATTCACTGAACAGATTCTTGTAGTTTGTTTTTCCAAATTAAGATCCTCTGAGAAAGGAGGGTTCATGTTTAAACTTACATTGTCCGATTCTGCAATCACAAATACATGTAGTTTCATTCTTTTCTCTGATTCTGACAGAGACTAAACCTTCAGCAAGATGTAGCAGCAAGTGTAGCAAGCTTGTGACATATAGGAAAAGTGCATGTTTCTCAAAGCAGATGTGACAATAAATGAATGCATAAAGTCAGATTATTTCTCCCTCTTGTTTTCTTGTGTGGGTGTTTCAGATAAGATGGCTGTGATGAAGATGTTGCATCTTGTGGCTTTCACCCAAGAAGATAAATGGAGATTAATGGTACTGTTTGAGCTGTGAATTATTTTTGCGTGCAGATATTTTTGCAAACGAGCAGGTCACAGACATTTTCATGAGATGTTGTTTTCACGAATTGACGCCGAGGCTATTGTAAGTGCACTATCAACCTAGCGCACATCAACATTTTTAGTGTTGATAAATTTGCAGCCTAACAGTGATTTGTGAAACTTGCAAAAATTAAACCCTTGTGAAAATAACAGCTTGTACAGTATAATGTTCAGTGTGTATGTGTGAGCGTGTGTGTGTGTGTGTGTGTGTGCGTGTAGGGGGGGGGGGAGAATAAGCAATTACTGTAAAACGAGGAATGTTCGTGTGCACTTTAATTTCACGGATTTCGTGAGTGCCAAGATTCGCCCCAAGATTCGCAAATTTCTTGTCTACATTATGCATTGAATGCCAGTGGCAATTTGTGAAAATTTCATGCAGCGAAAAAGGTCGCCGGTTCCCATTCCCAAAAATTTCATGCCGCGAATATATCATGTCTTACAGTACAGTGTATAGGGATGGACCTTCTAATCTTGATGGTAAATATGCTGCCTGGTCTCACATTATTGTCAACACCATGCAAAGAAGCTGATGATATGTCTTTATGACTTAAAGGTAGGGGATACCTTTTACAGAACTCCCAAAATGCAGCAAAACATTAAATATGAACCTCGGGGGACTTGTTTAGGCCACTGCTTAGAAATTGGGAAGTCAACAGTTATCTACAATTTGAAAAATGCACATAACTCAACTACTCAGTAGTTCTGTGTGTCAGCCACACTTAAGCCCTTTTGTTGCAGTCTTCTGTATTTTTTATCTATAAACACAAATCTAAAAGTATAAGAGCTGATGTAATAACATATAGAGTGTGTGGCAAGAATGTATATAGAAATGTTTGTAAGTTTTAATGAACTTTCTTCACAAAATATACATGATGGATACACAGAGATTATCTTCGTGCGAGGGCTGAGCGAACAAATGACTCTTTAGCATGGAGACATTTCAGAAGTTGTCGAAATCATGTGAATAATCTGAGGACCACACTAAAAAAGGAGTATTGCCAATATCAAATTGTGTCAAACAAAAATAATCCTACCCAACTATGGAAAGTGTTAAAGAGTCTTTCTCCTACTTCAACGTACAGTGTACCGTCCAGTATAAGTCGAAATGGTTGCTGCGAGACAGATCCATTGAAAGTGGCTGATACATTTAATCGGTTTTTTGTGTCAATCGGTAGTGAACTGGTAGCTAAATTCTCTTCTGCAGAAACCAGAGTTGCGCATGGGGATAATCATCACTCAGTCACTCCAGGTACCTTCGCTTTTGTGAATGTAGATGAGAGTTTTGTTATGAAGGAGTTGCAATCAATTCGGACTGACAAGTCAACCGGATTGGACGGTATCAGTGCCCGCCTTCTAAAACTGGCTGCACCTCTTGTTAGCAAACCGCTTACTGACCTTTTTAATCGTTCCCTTGGATCTGGGGTAATTCCCCAAGAATGGAAACTAGCCACCGTCACCCCCATTCACAAAGGAGGGGATAAGGACAGTGTAAATAACTATCGCCCTATTTCAATTATTCCAACAATAATGAAGGTGCTGGAGAAAGCTGTTCACTCTCAGTTACATGATTATCTGGCTGACCTCGACCTGTTAACACCACAGCAATCAGGCTTTAGGAAAGGGTACTCAACAAATACAGTATTAATTTATGTCAGTGATTATGTATTCAGGAATATGGACAGCGGGAAACTGACAGGTTTGGTATTCCTAGACATAAGGAAAGCTTTCGACTCAGTGGATCATGGCCTGTTGTTACATAAACTACGTACATATGGTATAGGTGATAACGCAATATCATGGTTCAAATCATATTTGATAGGTCGGAAACAAAGCACAATGATCCAAGGGAAAAAATCTGATACACTGGCACTCAAATCAGGAGTACCGCAGGGTTCTATTTTAGGACCCCTGCTCTTCACGCTTTTTGTTAACGACCTACCCTCTGTTGTTAAACACAGCAAAATCGTTTTATATGCAGATGACACTGCTATTATGTATAGCGCTACGAGTCCCAAAGAATTAGAGACTGTATTGAATGAAGATCTAAGGCGAGTAGAGTCGTGGTTGAACTCGTATCGTTTAACACTCAACACTGAAAACACAAAGTTTTTGTTAGTCGGCACCCCACAGAGAGTAAATGGTATCAGGGAAAACATTGATATTCAGATTGAAAGTGTGTCGATAGAACATGTGAAGACGGTCAAATATCTTGGTGTTTGGTTGGATCAACACTTGACCTGGAATGAACATGTTTCCCAGGTATCTGCCAAAATTGCTTCCAGGCTAGCTTTGCTGCGTAGAGTAAGAAAGTATTTGACTGTTGAGAGCGCTAAGCTATTAGCAAATGCTCTGATATTACCTTACTATGATTACTGCTCACGTGTGTGGACAAACTCAAGTCAAAGAATACAGGATATTCTAATCAAGCAACACAAACAAACAGCAAGAATAGTTTTGCAGACAAACACTCGAACCTCAACCAATGAAATGTTCACACGTCTAAAATGGATAGATATGGAGAAGAGATGGAAATTTCAGAAAGGAAAACTTATGTTTGACATTCTGAATGATTCTGCCCCTGTATATCTGCAGAGTATGTTTTAAGCTGCCATGAGTGTACATCGATACAGTACGAGAAATGCTCAAAGTAGAGGTTTAGTTGTACCCAAAGTAAAAACTGAAAGTGGCAGAAAGGCATTTTCTTTTGATGGTGCAATACTTTGGAATAGTTTTCCAAGTGAAGTGAGAAATGCTCAAACAAAGCAAACATTTTGCACTCAGTTTCTGAAAAGTCAGCAATATTAAGATGCTGTATTGGTGATTATCATATACATGATTACATTTGATAATTTGGTATATGTTTTTTTTTTTTTTTTTTCACAAGCAATATTGTTTTGGTAATGACTTGAAGTTATATACACACATGTGTTTGCTATGGTATGTACATGTTTGTAGGAGTGCCGGCCCACCTTTGGTGGTTGTCGGAGAGTTTGTGCTGTGGTGACAGGTTTTGTTTTTCTTTTCTTTTTTCTTTCCTTTCCTTTTCTTTTCTTTTCTTTACTCTTCTTTTCTCTCTTTTTTTTTTCCTTTCTCTGTTATGAAGGTCATTCACATTGCTATTAGATGAGATAGGCTTTCTGGTTAACTGTTGCACAATGTGTTGCCATGGTAACAGTACATTTTGAATGAAAAATCATGTTAAAAAATATGGATTTGGAGTATTTGGTTTGAAATCTGGCATATGTGATCATTATATGATTTAGATGTTTGAATTTTTCCTATGTTATATATGTAATTGAAAAGTGCGTTGCCATGTTAACAACATCATTTGAATGAAAATTATAGAATAATACTGCCTTTTTTTTTTTTTTTAGTTCTTGAGTATTGGATTTGAAATTTGGGATATGATATGATCTCATGATATCATAGTTGTGTAGATTTTTTTTAATGTTATACATTGTGTTACGCTGTTACCATGGCAACAGCGTTTTCACTGACAAACACAGAAATTGTCGATATATTTATTTTTCTCAGATTTTGGGCATTAGACAAGAGATATGAGATATGATATACAGCTGTATATGTGAATGCAATTGGGCAGTGTATTCGTATTATTATTTTATGTCGAGTAACATATTATCATGTTCATAAGTTTGTTATTAGCAAGAATATAATAAGATGGTTGCTGGCTGGGTTCACTTCTTCCCGCTTTGGGTGGGGGTATTTATCACTCTCAGTGAAAGTTTTAATAGGCCCATCACCATGTTATTATCGCTTGTTTGACTAGTAAACGTGTAATTGTCAGTGTATAGTTATTGTGTGACTGTATGTAGGGGACTCAGTGGAAGAATTGTACCTGTCCACATACAGTGTGTTGTATTTGATGTATATGTCTCTGCAACTGTAATGTTTGTTTGTGCAGGGCCCCCAGTAAGAACAGTACTTGCCTACTGATGGGGCTACCCTGTTGAAAAAAGACTGAATAAATAAATGAATAAATAAATACATGCAGTGCATGGGTCTGCAAAGGTAGCCTAGTAATGTACTGGAATTTACGGTGAGCCCCGAAAAAAATTCAATTCAAAATCTAACGGTCAATAAAAATGTACTAAAAAACCTTCCACTTTCAATACTTTATGGGAGTTTCTAAAATGATACTCTCTTCAACATACCACTGTGTTTGTACAACTCTTCATTTAAGGCATGCAACCAATGGGACCAATCCCTCATCACACACTCATTCAGCAAACAGATCAAACACAAAACAGGTTCTCTTCAAATCTTTCTGTTGCACTAGATCTTCCTCTTTGAAGACACATCCACAACTGTAGTGCGCATAACAAAATCACATATCAATAGTTGTACATGCACCATGGGACCAGGACCTCCCTGATGGGACACACCTTATGCAAGCCCTGACAAAGCTCACATACAATGTATGTGTTTTTTATATTTCAGAAAGGCAGAACCATCAGCATTTATTTCACAAGAATACATACATTAAGAATAATTTCTTGAGTATATAAATAAATTCAGCATTATATATCTGCAAATACATGTACTTGCAACAAACACCAGGTTTGCTCTCTCAGTTATTATATACATAGAAGCCATTATACATTACAGATTTACATGCCACTTAGCTCACCGTACTACAGCTCATTATGCATGTCACATATGGAAAACAATGTAAGGGAAATATACTGTATAGAAAAAACACTTATTTTCACTTTTCTAACAAAATGACAAGAGTGTTTGACTTGCCTCTTTCAGAAAGCAGGGGGAATAATATCGCACTTACCATATGTCATCGAGGAAATGTGTAGTTTCCATAGAAAACTAAATTTAGTAGGATTTCCTTTATACTTCCTTGACATTGTTTTCCATATATGTCACAATATGTAGTACCTGGTAGTCTTTTCATCCAGCAATGGTGGTACCAAAACTGTCAAAATTCATAATTTCTGAACAGATTGTCTGATTTCCTTCAAATTTTCAGATGTGTTTTACTCAGATTGCTGCATTAATGCAATCCGCGCATAATTAGGTTTCTTTCCCCTTTAATTTTGTGATAGAACAGTACAGTATCACAGGGATACACAAACATCACAGATGCTTTATCATGTAAAAAGTTCTAGGTACAACTACAGTGAAAAAAATCATAGCGTTGTAATTAATCCTGCCAATGTAATAGAAGAAAAACATGTCAAACCACAACATGGAAGTACTCTTTGCAAGTTCAGAAAAAGAATGCTAAACTGAACTCACTTTATACAGAATAATTAAATTCCTATGTGAAATAGATAAAGCAGGTAAGGGAAGATATTTCTGCATGGAAGGGAAAATGATTTAAAACACAAAGTAACAGACAGGAGAAGACGAACATAAAAAGAGTAGCTACAAAAGAAACTGTATCAGAGTACACAGAGTTAAAAAAAACAAGGCAAGTGCCAAATTGTGTCTCGCCCATTCGCGTACAAGGAATTAATATTTTTTATAACTCCCAGAAGTCAATTGACCTGCTTATGACCTTTGACCTTGTGATGACCTTTAACTCCCCAAGGGACATCTACCATCCAAGTTTGGTCACAAACGGACATAGGTATCAAAAG
Source organism: Diadema setosum (assembly GCF_964275005.1). Taxonomy (NCBI): domain Eukaryota; kingdom Metazoa; phylum Echinodermata; class Echinoidea; order Diadematoida; family Diadematidae; genus Diadema; species Diadema setosum. The sequence goes on along the minus strand of NC_092688.1, from coordinate 43,762,720 downwards.
TTATGAGCCACAATCAAAACGCGCCCTAAAAACATAACATTGGGCCCTAAAAGTTTGTTGACCCCTGCCTGTGACCTTTGACCTTGTGACGACCTTCACCTCCCCAAGGGATATCTTCCATCCAAGTTTGGTCACAAACGGACAAAGGGATCAAAAGTTATGAGCCATAAACAAAATGCGCCCTAAAAACTGAACATTGGGCCCTAAAAGTTCGTTGACCCCTGTCTGTGACCTTTGACCTTGTGGTAACCTTCAACTTCGCAAGAGACATCTACCATCACCCAAGTTTGATTGCCATTGTAGCAACATGTGCTGAGTTACGTGTGATAAGAGTCTTGCAAGTAAACTTAAACGTATGACCTAAAATGACCTTTGACCTTATCATGTGACCACCATTACATGAAGGTACCCCCAGTGCATCCATCACCCAAGTTTGATTGCCATTGTAGCAACATGTGTCGAGGTACATGTGATAAGAGAGTCTTGCGAGTAAACTTTAACGTATGACCTCAAATGACCTTTGACCTTATCCTATGACCTCCAACGGCACCATAACATGAAGGTACCCCTAGTGCATCTATGACCCAAGTTATGTTGTAATCCAAGCAACTTATGTGAAGTTATTTGTCAAAAGAGAGTCTTGCAGGTAAACTTTAACACAGAAAAGAGAGTCTTGCACATACTCTTTAATATATGACCTCAAATGACCTTTGACATCATTACATGACCTCCGACAACACCATAACATGAAGATACCCCTAGTGCTTCTATCACCCAAGTGTGGCTGCCATTGCTGTAACAGTTGTCAAGTTATGCATCATAAGAGAGTCTTGCAGGTAAACTTTAACATTTGTGATGGACGACGGACGGACGATGGACGGACGGACGGACGGACGGACGGACGGACGACGGACGGACTCCATTTGGATCCCTTAGTCTCGCCTTCACCTCCGGTGGGCGAGACAAAAAAAGGGATGGATTATTTATATAGCCACCACTACAGGGTATTACCATCTGTACACATTTTTCAAAGATATCCATACTGTATACTGTAAAACGAGGAATGTTCACGTGCATTTTAATTTCGCGAATTTCGCGAGCGCCAAGATTCACGAAATTAAAATGCACACGAAAGTTCTTGTCTACACTACATGCATTGAATGCTGGTGGCAGTTCGCGAAAATTTCATGCCGCAAAAAAGGCCATCGGCACCAATTCGCGAAAAAATTCATGCCGCGAATATATCATGTTTTACAGTACACAACCCATGTAATCACATATCCATAATCTCTGCCACTTGCACTTGATAAACACTTGTCATTTCTACATTGTGCTGTACGATCTGCAACTCAATACTTCTTCTGTTGGACTCGCACTTCACAAGCATGTTAACTGATATACAACTGTATTGTACAATCTGCAACTACCATATACATATTCTTTCTAAAGTAACCATTCAAATTCAAATTTATTTCACATGCAAAAAAGAAAACAACATATTTGGTATGTTGACAAATACAAAAAGAAGAGAAAAAAATATACAAACTTAGCATGTGAAGGATCAGTTGAGGCCGTATGATACCTACTGAGGCCGATTCCCTTACTTTATTCCCTCAATAACACACAATTTGTAATGAACAGAGACATGCAATTGAGGGGATTCAAACACAGGTGTCGAAATATATATATATATATTAAGCAACAAAAACAACAATAAAAATGGGGGAAAGGGGGGAAAAGTGGCAAAATTATTACAATAACTATTCAATTGCACTTTGGATTAAAATTTTTTATATTTACGTCTAAAAGATGACAATATTTTGCTCCAGTGTATCTGATTGTAGTCTTTGAGAACTTACTGTAAAAAGAGACCTGGGGGTCACGCGCTCACCTGAATATCACAAGTTCACCTTCCATGCATTCTTGCAGACTCTTACCTGAGAACATTGGAAACTTATGGTGGGGGTAGCTTTGAGAATGGGTCCATTTACATATTCCATTGCACTGGTAAAAATACCAGCCAAGTACTCTGTACTTTATAGAATGTTGGATTATGCAGCTTGGGACAAAAGACTGAAGCCCTATCACCTTTGATTAGAACTAGAGAAAAATATTATTGAATATTAATTAATTTAGGAGGTTTGGACCCCCTAGGGCCCCAAGGAAAGCATGGTGCCCATTCAAACACTTTGAGATCTTATCCCTATGGGAATGCTACTTGACAAGTTTGGTGAAAATCCATTATGTTGTTTTCAGCAAGAAGATGAAAATTTAGGCCTGCATTTGGAGCCCCCCCCCCAACCATCCCCCTTCCTTGGGTTTTGAGGGGGTGGGGAGGGGGGCAGGGCACCCCTGACTCTCCCATGAACAAACTTGAAACGACAGTCATCAATATACTGACTCATTGTATTAACTTAGCTCAATCACTTCTGGTTCCAGAGAAAATCTGCAAAGATTCCTTACAGGAGGGGAAGGGGGGGGGGGGGATCCCAGGGGGCCCCCCAGGCGGGGCATGGTGCCCATTTGATGGAATTGATATTCTATTCCCCTAGGGATGCTACCTGCCAAGTTTGGTGAAAACTAGTGACTATAGGGTTTTCAAGAAAGATGAAATAATTCATAATTTCGGTCCAAATTTAGGTCCCCTGGGGCCTCCCAGGTGGGGCATGGTGCCCATTTGATGGGAATGAGATTCTTTCCCCCTAGGGATGCTACCTGCCAACTTTGGTGAAAATTCATAATGGCATTTTCAAGAAAAAGATGAAAATGTACAATTTGGGCCCCATTAGGACCCTCCCCGCCCCCCCCCCCCCTGGGTCCCAAGGGGGGCACCCCTGATTCCGCCATGAACAAACTTGAAACTACTAGGCCATGGGGTGAAGCTGAAAAAGAGGCTTAGAAAATGGGTTTCGTTCCAGCAACACTGGCACTACTTTCTGAATGCGGAAATGTGATGTTTTGTACATCCTAAATATACAGTAAAAAGTTCTCCTCGAAATATCCTGCAGTTTTCGCGAAAATCCATATTTTATAAACTACGACCAGCAGCCCAATACACATATCGTAATGGGGCTGCGGATTGTAGCATTTAGGATCATGACAGGGTAGTATCGCGGACAAACGTCAACCTTAAATCGAACAAAAAATTTTCAATTTGAAGACTTATAAGTAAGGTTGAAGTATTGACAACAGGGTTCGTGCAAGGTTTGGTTCTACAAATAGTCATTTTCTGTTCGAATTGATGACTTAATATGACTAGGTCGAGAGGAATCTGGGAGAGCTACGCTGAATTGACGGTCAGCGCAGGCGCACATATCACTGCGCACAAATTTCGAATCCATTGACTGGATATGATGTCTGTGTGCGCATGCGCTGGCCGTCAATTCAGTGTAGCTCTCCCAGTTTCCTCTCGACCGAGTCACATTTAGTCATCAATTTGAACAGAAAGGAACTATTTGCAGAAGCAAACCTTGCACGAACTCTGTTATCAATACTTGAAATTTATTAATAAGTCTTCAAATTGAAGATTTTTCCCGATTTTAAGTTGATATTTGTCCGCAATACAATATCCGTCATGATCCTGTATGCTACAGTTCACAGCCCCATGACGCTATGCGTATGGGGCTGCTGGCCGCAGTTATGCGTATGGGGCTGCTCGCCGCAGTATAGTTCCCATAGTGTTTCTAAGCTGAAATACATATACACATTTGTAAAGCACTGCTTTTAGCCATATACCTAGAAAAAAAATGAAGTTTTGGTTTAATAGTTGCATTATATCTCATGTTTCAGCTTTTCCTGATGCTGGCTATGCAAAGGAGGACAAGAACAAGGTGGTTCGAGACCATAATGAGAGAGAGCACTGACTGACCGTCAGAGGTCAAGGCAAATGCCTTATATTCTGTTCAAAGACATGTTATTAATCAAATGACTAATCATTCAAGGCAAAAAAAAAAATTAAGAGCGTTTGTTTGTGTGTGTGTCCGCTTGCATGTGGGAGAATCTTATTGTACACACACACACACACCCTCACATGCACACACACATACACACACACATAGTTATGAAGATACCTAAGTGTATTACAATATTATTCTACATGCCTTGGCCATTTATCACATCAGCATCATAAAAAAAGATTATCATAAACATGAACACACACAATGATATAATACATGTATTGATCAGTGCATTACACATACACAGGTGCATAAAAACGCTGACATATTATATACACTCACACGCACACATACTAACTCATTTACACACATGAGACATTACTATTAAACAGATCATATTGTTTATCAGTAAACATGTTTTTATTTTCTTCTTCTTCTTCTTCTTCTTCTTCTTCTTAAGAAGCTTTAATATATTTAGATCACATAGCAATCACGTTGTTCATGAAATATTACAGTACTTTAGAAAATTTAATCTTCATAAAATTTCCTGAAGTTTTCATTGCTATCATTAGGTTGGTGGGACACTACCTCCTTTCATGTAAGATAGCTCAAAATGATAATCAGTCAAATTTTCTAGTTTTAATAAATATCCTGGAACATTCCATGGTCCAAATATCCTTGAAAGGGTGTAAAGGTTTTGAAGAATGCCAATATATAAAATAAAGGCAATATTATAGTTTACCCATTCATGAGTGAAAACTGTTGGATACTGTATTGGAGGCAATGTGTACCTGAAAATCTTGGAGAGAATAAAACAGGTTTGGCATTAAAAATTATGATAATATTGCAATTAAATTCCAATATCAGAGGATCTGTGCAAACCTGACTCAACTTATGCACAATTTTCATTTGGCTGGTATTAGTTTTAGCAAACTGATTTTGTACTCACACCTACATTGTACTGACCTTTCTACATGAACATTCTGTTTCAGTATTAATAATAGTTACATATCTTTTTCCCCCAGAGTGGAAAAAACAAATTTTAATCATAGTCATTCAGTTTTATGAAAAAAACCACACTTAGGAAAACATCTTTGTTCTTAGAATAATTCAACCCTAATCAAATCATAATAGTGGGCAGAAATGTTTGCTAAAGGGCGAACAATCACATACTGAGGCAAGGAGTCAAAACATGTTGCATAAACATTGGCATTCAAAATACAGGAAGCAATCTGTATTACAAAGACATTTTATTATGCACAACTTTGCTAAGATGTCAATTCTTGAACATTAATCACATTGACCAAAGCATTTGTGCATATACAGTACATTCTGTTGTTTCTGAACTTTGCACTGAAGTTCTTTGTGTATGTGTGTGAATGTTTCAGTGGTGGATATATATTGCTCCATTTTATCAAGGACAACTTATAGTAACATGACAATGTTTTCATTCTTCAATATCAATCATATTGACCTATTTCCCTTGGCAAGTAATGAGCAGGTTGACTCTGTTGCAAATGATGCATTTTACAGGCAACACAGCTGAACCTGAAGAGCTTCCAGAAGAAAATCTTGATCTTGATGTGAGCGTCTTAGGGGAGGAAACAGATGCTCCTGCTGACGGACCAGGCTCCTCCTTCAGCTTTCGTTTCCTAGCGAGATTCAGGCGTTTGCTATCTTAAACCTCTTGTAGCACGTTTCATGGAATCCTATTTAATACAATGGAGAAATGAACAGCAATTATTAGCCATTGGATTTTGTTAGGGGGAAAAAAAGGCTAAACGCTAGGGGGAGGGGTTGAACGTTACACTCAATATATCATTAAATGTACGGTAGACTATTGACTGCCAATATTTGAATCTTGTAATTACCAATAGGCCCTAGTACTATGCCAGGTAATCATTAACACTTCATGATCAATGTCATCATCAACTACTTCAACTTGTACTTGCAGTGCAATTACTGATTTTAAATTACATCTACAGCTTTCAGCACCTGATCACATGCAATATCAATTATCATAATTATGAATACAACTGCCTTATCATCATTAATACTAGTAATCCTTGGCCTTTCACAATCACCACCACCCACTGCATTATAATTTGGCTCAACATAATGGTAATCATATGTTTTAGGGAGTTTAATTGTTGAAATTATGTTATTGTCATTGTTGGTTTTTTAGACCTATTTATATCAAATATTAATAAGTTAATTTAATGAGATGCTAAATGGGTGTTTTGAGGGGGGATTCGCCAATTTCGGGGTGAGAGAGACAGGATGGATTTTTAATATTAATACTCCATGGCCATGATTATGAAAATATAAATTTACATGCACTTTAGACCTTTTTCAATCCAGTCCTGTGTGTCAAGATTTTTACAAAACAATATCACCGATCAGCTATATACATCAACCTAACCTGGGCTGTCATAGAACAACATGTCGTTCATCTAGGTTACATTATAACGGCGCTATGCCATGCCAAGGTGAAATTCAAGATAATTTATCTAAAATGTAACAGACACGCTATCAAACGGCTAAGCTACTGCATTAGCGTCCATTATAACATACATAAGCAACGTTCATAACATAGCTAACGTTGTACTTGTACTACCGTAGTCATCATGCATGGTCATTAACATTACGCATATAGATCTAGAGACTGCACTGCAGTGTCGACTGCTACGACTGTATGCACGTAATCTAACCTGTAAATTATCCTATGTAGGTTGCAGTCAGTCCCCCTGAGCAGCTGAGTCACTTCGTTCTGGTCTGCGATTCCACGGTCTCCCCCACTCAATTTGATCCACTCTTTGGCACACAAAATAGGTTTCGTCTATCTTAGGTTTGTCATAGCCGTGAAATTTCCAAACTTCATCGATGTTACATGCATAATTACGCATCTTAAAAGTTTCGGCAGAGCAGACGACGTAGACGCGTTGACAGGCTCACAGGGGGCGGCCATTTTGACTCGTAAACAAAAATTCTCGATTCGGATTGGATAACATACATCACATGATCGTTCGCGAATGAATATCGTACACGGCAAAGTGTACATATTCAGCTCCTCAGTGACAAAAAAGTTCACTGTTTCCCCCTAAATTACCAAAATACTGCAGGAGGGTTTGTGTCGAACTTTTTCCTGTAGCCTTTTTGGTTATTTGTTTACACGTAGCTGTGGAGATATTTTAGTGCCGCAGTTGTCGGAACGAAACAAGCGAAAAAACCAGCTCACCCCATGGCCTATACAGTCCTCTATGTATTTATCCATAGTATTAACTTAGCTCTATCATTTCTGGTTCTAGAGAAGAAGATTTTAAAGATTCCTTAATCTAGGGGGGTTTGGGCCCCTCGGGGGGCCCCCCAGGTGGGGTATGGTGCCCACTTGAACAAATTGAGGTCCTATTCCCCTAAGGATGCTACCCGCCAAGTTTGGTGAAAATCGGTCAAGGGGTTTTCAAGAAGAAGATGAAAATGTAAAAGTTTACGCACGACGGACGAAGAGTGATCGCAATAGCTCACTTGAGCCTTTGGTTCAGGTGAGCTAAAAAGGTAAACATATCTCATTGGCACATCTAGTGTTGAAGGCACGGAATGCACTATTTGATGTACAAGAATTACGAAAGGTGAGAGGTAAGACACCTTTGAAGTATGAGAACATAAATGTAACCACTTTTAATTGCACAATTTGATCAACCTTCAAAATTGTTGATATCTTCAACAATAATGCAGTGTGTGCAAACGGATTTCTGCTCTTATTGCACGCTTTTGTAACACCAAAATGATTCAATAAATATACTGAACTATGATCCCATATTATTGCACAATACGTTAAATGCGAGGAAATCATTGTATGGTACATGGTCAAAAGAATTTTTGAAGGAAATGTGTGTTTCAGGTAATTAACAAGTCTACTTATCTTAATACAAATATCATCAAAATGACCTTTCCATGTTAAGCCACCATCAATTATCACACCAAGAAATTTTACTCCATTGACCTGCTTGATTTTGACACTACCTATTATATTTGTAAAATATCTTCATCTAATACCTTATACTTTGTCTTAAATACCATATAACATGTTTTATCTATTTCATAAGACAAAACGTTTTGCAGTAAACCAAGAACACACTTTCTTCATTTCTGAATTAATATGATTAAATTCATGCACATCCCAGCCTGAGAAAAATAGGTTTGTATCATCTAAAATAATATAGAATAAAAATTAGGGATTATAGATGGCAAATCATAATAAATAACAAAAACAGATGAGGACTCAGTCCAGAACCTTGTGTTCACATGAAAATTTATAATTCTGATTAATTGTATTATCAACAATTGTATATTGTGTGCTATCTGATAAATACCGCCTACATAACAATCAAAACGAGGGCAGTTTGGGTGCTATTAAGTATACGGTCTGTTTGGATGCTATAACAACAGCTTGGATGCTGTAAAGCTGCCTGCAGAGCACACTGGGTGACAATGAGGTCTACCTATCTGTGGGACACACAACCAGTTCATCATCATTACAAGAGGAGTGACCCTTTTCCCGTTTTTAGCATACAAGTAGCACCAGCCCCTGTCCAGTGCCTTGGTCATAAAGGCAAAGAAAGCTAGCAAACACCGTTTGCATCATAAGCAACAATCGGATCCAAAAACCACGATTAGGAATCCTTAAAAAAAACTGGAAAAGAACTCTGACAGCGCAGACCTCCGCCAAGCAGCTACTTTTCATCGATGATCTTGCTCTTCCCAAAGAGAATTTTATATAGAAGCCTTTGTTACATCATAATCCCTTTGCTGCGCAGCGCGCCTCGCACCAGCAGAAACTAGAGCACGCACTTTAGTGCGCGTTTAAAACCTCAAAAATGCGCAGCTTGAACTCCCAAGTTCATTGACCCTACCTGTCAAAACATCAAAAATCCTTCATAAATTCCCTCAAAATTCTCGGATCATTACCAAAATTTAATCGTTTGTTACTTGTGTCATTCTCAACCTTTCCTGTAAGTTTCATCCAAATCTGTTTACTACTTTTTGAGTTATTTTGCACACTGACAAACTAATAACAAACTAGAAAAGCACTCTGAGAGCGCACACCTCCGTCACGCAAGCAGCTCATTTCCACTTAGTGATCTTGTTCTTCCATAGAGATATCAGTGATTTCCACCCATACGTACTTATAGCATTGTTTGGTGAAAGTCGCCCGATTTCCCAATATAGAAGCCTTTTTTACGTCATAAACCCTCAGCTGCACTGCGCGCCTCGCCCTAGCAGAAACTAGAGCACGCACTTTAGTGCGCACATGCAAACCTCAAATACGCGCAGCCTGAACTCGCAAGTTCCCTACCTGCCAAAATATCAAAAAAGCCTTAACCCATATCGGACCATCTAAGGGATATGCCGTATTTCTTTCAAATGATATATTTGATTCCATGTCACCGGTTCTCCGTTCCTTACATTGGTTACCTGTAGAAAAAAAGGATTATTTTCAAGATTCTGTTATTAGTACATCATCCAGTTCATTCTTTTCCCCCCATATACATAAGTAATTCTGTTCAAAAATACAATCCGACACGAAGGCTACGTTCATCATCAGATACATTCTTACTCCAAACACCCAGAGTAAAACATGGGTATGGTGATTGTGCTTTTTCCGTTATGGGACCAAAATTGTGGAATCAGTTACCTCTTCAGTTAAAAGGGCATTGTACCGGTTTTTTATTTTTTTTATATGTTGTTCTTTTAATTCTAAAAGACCCAGCGGTGCAAACAGAATCAAAATTTCATGACGATTAAGTCCGTAATTTAATGTTAAAAATGGAACTTTTTAGGTGAGAATTATGCTAATGAGCTGACGAGCCCGGATGTTATGATGTCACAGGTGCTCTCACTATTACCGATTACAAGCGCTCGAATACGCGTGCGTTAATTCGTATCGAGTAGCAGACGACGCTTAGGCCTAATTTAGCTAGCAGACGGCGCTTGTGTACTGTTCTATCCATGTAGATATCTCAAATTTCACTAAATCAAATCGCACCAAAATTACAGGATATACTTCAAACATATTTGAAAGTATTCTCTTATATTTGAACGAAATCAGTAATCGAGAGCATCAATATTGACATCGACTTTCAAGTCGTCACTCAAAAAAAAAAAAACTCACTCTACGCGAGAGATCCTGGCGAACGCAAGATGCACAATCTAGAACTGAAGTTAGCCGACTAGTACTATGCGAACGGGGAATTTACGCGAGAACTAAACTCATAAGTGTAATGATTTTTGCGACTTGTGTGATATAGGAACTACATTTTTCATTCAACTTACCACAAATAATTTGTAAATTCATTTATTGCCCCCGACTATTTGAAAGATTTGTCTCATGATATTAAATGGCTAACTTCAGTCTGTGCATGCGCAGCAGGTAGGTAGGGCCTGGCCGCAATCACTCATGTTAGTTGTAGATCTAGAGCAGATTATTTTTAGCGACGCCGACAGGAAAGTCGACATCTACACTTACGCTTCCCGACATGTGATTTGTTTCCAATTAACGTGAGCTGTTGGATATGAATCATAAAGTATTTCCTGTGAGTTTGGTGCCATTTGGCAAGGTGAATTTTGAGATATCTACATGGATACGGAAGTACGCTAGCACTATACCTACACCAGCGCTGGGATCGCGAAGCGGCGACACTGTGTTAGAATCTACGTGGTCAGGCCACTCTTCCGAGATATGGGTCCTAGTAGGCCTACTGAAACAAACTGTTAGATCTAACATTAGTCCTTGGTGTAAATAACACCACTTTGAGATTTATCTCGACTACAAAACATTGGAAATCCATAAAGCAGATACCTCCTGAAAAATTCAGCACAGGAACAACAGTGCCTGCAGGACAAGGGTCCAGATCTAGATCTGGAGTCTGGACTTTCGTCTGGACTTTCTTCAAGTTCTTGCAGCAGGGGTATGTATACTATAACGTTATGCTTTGCCTTAGCGCTGTGCACATAGGGCCTACAGCTGCAATGTCGACGGTGAGTGAGTGTAGGGCATACTCATCAAAACTTGGACTGCCACGTAGAACCTACTCCTTGACTGCTCAGTAGTCCTAGTCCTAGATCTAGTATTTCAGAGTCTATGTGTACTGGGTACCGTTTTCATCTTACTAAGCGTAAATCATGCATGGCGTTGAATAGAGTCTATCTACATTTGGATTTAGATTCACTCGGCCCTCATCTACGTTAGATAGTTTGAACTGGCGAACCATCGCTCGATTATGATCATCAATGCGTAATGTTACTTACACACAGTCTTCTATTGGCAGCACGTTCGGATAACGATGCCAATTTCATTTTGTATATCTGGAATTTCCCCACAAGTTTTATCTAAATAAAAAGCTGTTGAAAAGATTGCTTTCAAAGATTAATAGATATTGTTTAACATGTTTATTAATAGCTCCATATTGCAATTATACTAAATAACAGCTTTTGCAGTACTTCGTGTGAGATTTCATCAGTAAATTGGCATTATGTAGTTCGTCTTGCCTAAGTCGGAGTTGTTCACCAAGAGCACCCATGACGTAGGCCAAATTGTGTGGATCGTTCCATGGCTTGCTCGTTTTCATGTTTTTCAAAAATTCATTACAGGCTTATCCTGGGTTATAGAATCCTCTCTTTCCAGTAGTAGGCATCAATAAATGTAGATTAGAATTATCAGACAATTAGAAAATGTCAGTACAGTTTTCTTTTAATTAAGGGAACTGTCATCTACAGAGTAATTCAAATCCAAACTTAAAACTTATCTGTTCCTTTCATACTGAGGACTGTAATTGCTGTATGTCATTAATATTGGATCAATATTGTATTTTTAATTGGTATATGATGTATTCTTTATTTGGTATATATTTGTTTTTGTTTACCATTTTCTTCTTTCTTGAAATGTTTGAATATGTATATACATGTAAATGTATGATATCTTTTCATTTTTGAAGCGCCATGAGCACTGAAATGTGGACCTGTGCGCTATACAAGTAGCCACTATTATTATTATTATTATTATTATTATAACTTGTCTATGTTTTTTTCATAGCTTGCTAATGAAGAGCAATTGTTTGGAGAGTTGTTTGTTTGTCGGCGTGTGTGCGTGAACGGTGCTGGGCCACTTGGGTGTTTGTTTACACAGGTGCATTGGCCCGATATGGGGTAATAAATTCCCCTAAAATTCTCAGATCACGACCAAAACTTGATCGTTTGTTACTTGTGTCATTCTCAACCTTTCCTGCAAGTTTCATCCCAATCTGTTGACTACCTTATGAGTTACATTGTATTTTGCATATGGACAAACAAACAAACTAACTAACAAACAAACGGTAACGAAAACATAACCTCCTCCATTGGCAGGAGGTAAAAAGGAAACATTCCTGGATCCAGGCAGTAATCTGGATCACTACCAAAATTTAAACTGCCTATTCATTGACTTTTTATCAGGCCAATTTTGTTAAAAATCAAGACAAAAAGTTTTACTGAATACAAATCTTTATATTTCTTAGTCTAATACTGAACAAAAATTGTACCAGAAAAGTAGGCTTGGACAATCCACTACAGTTGATTCAGCGAGGATAAAATGCTCTCTTAAGGCCGCCTGATCTTTCCGTTGATTTCTGTGCAAACACCAACATGTACGCGCGCTGTGCAAGATACTGTATTTCGTAGCGAAGATGGTTTAGAGCGGAGCTTTGGGCACACTATCATCTTTGTTCTGCAGTTTGCCGCTGGGCTGTGAGTTGTACTTCATTCATCGACTGACGTCATCCCAAAGGGAGTCGAAATCGTAGCTGTTTCTCAGTCAGGAAAGCAAAAAGAATACAGCTTTTTGGTTCTGTCTGATTAAGCCTTCGGGTATCTAAAATGCCGTATTGACATTGGGCCGAATGCATAAAACAAGCAATTGCTTGTAAGCAATTGCTTCAAGCAAAAGCACAAGCTTGTCTAGCAAAAGGTCTAGCTCAAGCAATTGCTTAAATCCATATGCATAACCTTTTGCTAGTGCTTGTACCTTTTGCTTGTCCTGCACAAGCAATTGCTTGCGTTTTCAACAAAAGGGACGTCACGCCTGTGCGAACACAAGAACAAAGGCGAGTGTGGCAGCATGCATTTGAAAGGGCATGTGTGTACAGAAACATTTCCTGACATAGCAGAAGAGCTATGAAATGACACTCATAAATGCACACACAGACGCACACACACACACACAACTGTACACACACTCGTATTACTGGCTGATTCCCACCACTGCTTACAATAGCCCGCATCTGCCAGATCGCACGTGGAGAGACGTCTCCTTGCTCTCCATCGAAGTGAGACATCCTACCCGTTTTTCATCAAATTTTGCGTGCTAACCACTGGACATTCCCGTTCTTGAAATGAAAAATTTCTTACTCTACTTAAGAGTAATTTCTTGTAGATTTATACCACTCCTTCACAATTGTTTTCTTTCTTCCATGAATATGAAAATGATACTTACAAGGGAACGTCCCAGATAAGCAAAAGCTCAAGTTCATTTTACAGAGCTTGGAAAATCGTAAGCAATTGCTAGCAAGAACTAGCAAAAGGTATGTTTTATGCATACGTTTTTAAGCAAATGCTTGGTCTCTAAGCAATTGCTTGCGGACAGCAAGCAATTGCTTGTACTTGCTAGCAAGAGCTTCTGCTCGCAAGCAATTGCTTGTTTTTATGCATACGGATTCGAGTAAAAGGCTAGCACAAGCAATTGCTAGCGTTTATGCATCCGGCCCATTGTTTATGCTCCTAGCTTTCTATTGATGTATGATTTGCCGTATTTCAGAAATTTCAACAGGTAGTCATTTAAATCATCTGTTCCTTGTCAAAGTGTCATTATCAATTTTTCCTGAAAATTTTATTCAAATCTCTTTGTAACTTTTTGAGTTATTTTGCAAACGGTCAAACAAATAGACAGACAGACGAATTAACGCCAGCACAAACATAACCTCCGTGGCGGAGGTAATTAAAGGCATCAATGGTATACATAAGGGTAAATGGAAAATCAGCTTCTTGGTCAGCCATTTCTTAAACCGCTCTAAGAACCCTGCATACAGTCTATACACAGTGATCACATTGGCTGAAGATGCCTTGACACTTACCTCCTTGCATGGTTCTAGAAATTGATTAAAGTGGAAGGCCTTTGTCAATTAAAGTGTGTATACCTGGTATATTAAAATGTTTTGAACACATTTTAAATGTCTTTGGAAACAAACTTTTTTCCAGTATAAATGCAATGGTGTCAAAGCAACTTGTGACTGCTACATAAAATTGACCCTCATTATATATCATAGGTCAAATTAAGTGTTAAGCACTTTTAAAAATTGCAGCACATCAGTTCATCAGAGATGCCATGTTTCTCAACTGGCTGAGAGTGAGTAACTGCAAGACAGCCTACAACCAAGGGGGGGGGGGGGTGGGGTGTAGGAGATGGGAGTTATCTTTTTCATACTGTATTGGGATAAGTAATTGTGCAATTTGGTGAACATGTATACCCATAATGCAATTTTGCTTGCATAATTCTTTTCTATTTATGACATGGAAAATTGTTCTGAAAGGCATATTCTAAGCATTTTCCCCAAAATTATATTTGAGGGTGAATGAATCTTGACTTGTAGAATGTATAACCAACATTTCATAACTTAGTAGATGACACACTTTTTATACAGACTTTGGGATTTTTTTTTTTTTTTTTTATTGATTTTCAAAAACAAATCATACATAACATTAAAACAATCAAAGCAAAAAATAAAAATAAAAATAGAAATAAAACAAAACAAAACAAAACAAAACAAAAAAAGCAGCCATACCAAGTATTTCACAAATAGCAGTTGTCACCCATTTTCACAAATCATCTTAAAGGGATCGTATAGTTTTGGTTGAGACCTAATTTCAGGTTTCTAACATTTTTTGGTAAGATAATGAGAAACATCTTATGAAATATGAAAGAGCATGTAATTCTATGAGGAATTCAATGTTTATTTGATGAAAATTAGTTTTGAAATGTCTGAGATATCCAAAAAAGAGCCATTCTAATAAAGTGTGGGACCCACACTTTATTACGATCACATTGTTTTACTTTGTTTTTGGATGTATCAGTCATGCCAAACCCGATTTTCATCAAATAAACTTTGAATTCCTCTTAAAATGGTTTGCTCTGTACTATATCATAAGTGTTTTCTTGGTATCTCGCAAAAAGTTAAAAGCCCAATTCTCATCTCCACCAATACTGTACTATCCCTTTAAAGCAAAATAATGTAGGATTACGAGAGATATCCCAAGCAAACCGCTGACAAGCCCGCGAACATGCCAGGCGGACCGCCGCTCAATCCACCAGCACCAATTCGGGCCCCTGGCAGACTCCATTCTTTATTCGAGTGTTACATTTTTAGTTAAACATGACAAATCATCCACCCACAGTTACGATACTCTTTACTCGACCCTTCTTTCTTCATACACTTACGCAAACATGCATACCCACACACATTAATCAATATACAAAATGGAATCTGCCCACAGAGCCGATCGGGTTAGGCCGGAATAGAGAGAGCAGCAAACCCACCCAGCAGGCACACAAGGCCACCAACGGAAAGCCGGATTCATTCCCGAAACCTGCTGGCAGTATAAACTGTATGTGACTCGCTGGAATGGAAGACAACCTAAAACAGCATAAACCATGTAAACAAATTTTGCATAATACTAATACAAAACCAAAATAAGTACATGTATGTACTATTGTACATAACATTCTTTCAGGTTTAACAAATGATAAAATATCTCAACATCCATGTACCTACAATCCTAGTACAGTATACTGGTAGTAATCTAACTTACTAGTAAGGGAAAATTAAGGCAGTCCTTCTGTCTCATGAAAATTTGTACCCCATCCACATAAGTGTCACTAACATGATACATACAGAACATGTACAATTTGTACTAAGAATATGAAAAATTGTGTTACATTAAAAAAAATATATATAACTTATTGAAGATGAGGGGTTTCAATTTATAGATAAAGATACGAATACATGGCTACATGTATTTGACAATAACAATTAAGCTTTCCTCTTTAACTAATTAATACAATGTCCCATAAATCATCCACAGACCTGTATGGGCAATGTAGCCTTAAAAAAAAAAAAGCTTTTGAATCACCCAATTCCACAGAACATATAAAATAACAAACTTCTTGAATTATACATAATACAAAATTATGGCTGATTCTGCAGAAACATGTAAAATACATACACATTGTATACCATCAAAACATGCCAAGGTTAAAACTACTCATACAGACCCATGTGAGATGTCGTCTGCAAAACTAAAAATACTATTTACAGATCAAATCTCCATTTCCTGAAATGAATCGAAAGTTTGTTATTTCTTTTAGCAATATTATACTCAAGCTCCTTGTTGGCTGTGATATACGATTTATAACCTTTAAAGCTTGGTGATTTATTTTGAAATTTACAAATATAAACATAATATTTAAGTAAAAGAAAAAGATATGTCAAAAATTTATCAGAATCAAAACCAAACATTTGTTCAAATAATGAAACATTTAGTGGCTTATTGATTTTCTGAGAGATAGCTTTAAGAGTATCCTCCCAAATGGGTTGAACTGAAGGACATTGAACAAAAATATGAATATAGGTTTCAGGGGCATTCTTACAAAATGAGCAATTGGGAGAATCTTTTCTTTTAATTTTATATAGAAAGTTATTCAAAGCTATAGCTCTGTGAAATAGCTTAAAATAAAAAGATCGAATACGTGTATTTATGGTACATAAAAAGTTGTTCACATGAACCTTTTCCCAATTGATTTCTTCGGACTCTTGGAGGTCACTCCAAAATACAGTCTGTCTTTCTGGATAACATGTTTCTTGTATTATACTGTAAGCGAACTTTGGATTTTTTTGAGTCTTTAAAAGTTTTTCTTTAATTTCCTCAAATATTTTGTCTGGAGTTAAATCAGAGGAAACAAACCAATCTTTTGGAATATTTTTCAATAAAAAATTGTATTTCCGCCTGTCCTTTTTGCTAATATCGTAATCCAAAATCAGTTCTTCAAATAATTTATAACCTGGATGGGGAGGGTTGAGTAGATCACTTATAAAGACAATACCTTTGTCTAACCAATCTTCATACAAGAAGTATTGTTTGGATTTTGAACGAATATTTCTGTTAAACCAAATGCATTGACAAGAACCAATTGCAGAAAAAGCTGTATTAAATTCATCTTTAACAATTTTTTCTCTAAAAATGTACCATGTTTGAAGAGATTCGGCTAATTGACTTGAGCCTAATTTGTTCAAAATACATGCAGGGGGATGTGCTTTCCACAATATATCTTTTCTACCACTGAAATCATCTAAAATACATAATTCAATAAATTTCCATATACTTTGATAGTTATCATCAAGAAGCATTTTGACCCATGTCATTTTTTGTGCAATAGAAAACATGTATGGATCAATCATTTTTAAACCACCCAAAGAGTAATCATTACACAAGAGGTGTCTTTTGACCCTATCACTTCAACCACTCCATATAAATTTATATAGTATTGTGTTTATTTGTCTAAAAAATTTCTTTGGTATTTTTATACATAATACTGAAAAATAAAACAGAAGTTGAGGCAGCAATAGGGTCTTTATAACACAGATCTTCCCGACCAGAGATAAATTTCTTACACGCCAACAATTCAAAATATTTTCAATGGATTTAAGCTTTGTCTTGTGGTTAAGATCATACAGATTACTTATGTTCAAAGAAAAATGAATACCCAGAGTTTTAAAAGTAGACTTATTCCATTTAAGACCTTTCTCCGAAAATGGAAATTTTTGAGAACCCTTTAAAGAACCAATCCAAATTGCTTCTGATTTAGAGATGTTAAGCTTACAGCCAGAACTCTCAGAAAATGAACCGATAGTATCAAAAAGTGATTTAAACGAGTTTTGTGAACCGTCAATGAAACAAGTAGAGTCATCTGCTAGCAAAGAAATTTTCAAATCATTTTCACCCACTGGGATACCTTTAATATTTAGGTTTTGTCTAATAGCAAGAGCCATAGACTCGATAACCAACAAAAACAGGTATGGGGATATAGGACACCCTTGGAAAATACCTCGTTCCATATTTATTGGTGTAGTCAAATGATTAATATATACAGTTAAACTCGCATAAGTCGATCTTCTCGGGACTGAGCAAAACACATCGACTTAGGCGAGTTTCGACTTGTACGTAAGTCGAAAAAAATCGACTTAAAGTTACACCACACGTACAATATTATGTACATGTATGTTGTCTACTCTGGAGCCGAGAGCTGGAGCGGTGTGCCCGATATTTGCCCTTCAGCAAGACACTTTATCCACATTGATGCAGGCCAGGGCTCCACACTAACTTTTATTTTGGTGGCCCTAAAATGATTGATTTTTTATTTTTTGGCGGCCCGAAAAAAACAAACAAACAAACAAAAAAAAAAACAAGCAAAACTAAATCGGTCCTACGTTCGGTCCGAAAGTTACCGTTATTTATTTCTGATTGTAAAAGCAATCATCCACCATTTACAAGTATTTTAACACCTTCCGGAGCCGAATGTTGCCGTTAATCATTTTCAAATGTAAAAACAAGCAACCGACATTCATTCTAGGATCTTACGGAGCTGAATATCATCCTTATTCATTTCCGAACGTGAAAGCAAACATCCGCTTTTTATTTCATCATCTAAATGAGCCGATTGATACCGTTAATCATTTCCAAATGTAAAAGAAACAATCTGTTACTTATTTTAGCATCGTACGGAGCAGAATATTACCGTTATTCGATCTCCAAATTCAAAAGCAAACACCCGACATTTATTTCATGATCGTAAGGAGCCGAATGTTACTGCTGTCCACTTCCGAAAGTGAAATGAATCATCTGACATTTATTTTGGCATCTTCAGGAGTCGAATGTTACATGCTATTTACTTTCGAACGTAAAAGCGAACTTTCGGCAATTATTTCATCATCGTACTGAGTTGAATACTATAGTTATTCATTAGGGAGTTTTCGATTGGGTGAACGAGAAGGACGTGCCGCCGAGCGCAACCGTACGTCAAGGCGTCACGTCTGTACGTTGACCCGCTGCTAAAACACGTTTCGATTTCGGGCGCCGGCGTCACGTCTCGTGGCGTGTGCAGGAGGCGACCAGGCCCTGTGCCTTGCGTGCATATAAGCGGAATTTGTGACTCGTTTCTGTACTTGTAATATTTATTTTGTCTTTGACTAGATGCGTATCCTGGGAGGAATTATGTGGATTTTAAAACATGATGCATGGTAAGACTACTAGGCAAATGAACTGCTGCACTAGCTAGGCCAAAAGCACCAAAACCTGTTTGCGTACAGCATTACGTGTAAATGCATGTGTGGGACTACGGTAGGCAGTTGCAAAGTGCGAAACAGTGAAAACGGGCAAATAAAGTAGGTACCAGAGGCTGTAGGTTGTATGTCAGCGCTGCTGCTGTGACATATCAAGATCATAAGCTTTCATGCAATTAGAATATAAATATTCTCTCGAAAGAAAAAGGAAAACAGGTGAACTGAGCACGGATTTCTCGAGAGTCATCTTGCTCTTTCGCACGATACCCGAGAGGAGTGTGACGTCATAGCAAGGGTGGGTTGAGCGCGGCGCAACCGATTTGGGTGGACGGTGATAACCGGGGTTAACGCGTTCGAAATTTGTGCGATGAGCCGAGGGTCGACACTCGCGCATGCGCAGTACGTAAAAACTACGTCATAACAGGGTGACGCCTGGCTCAACGTGCAAATCGAAAAGTCCCTATTTCCGAACGCCAAAGCAAACATTCAACATTTATTTTAGCATCTTCCGGAGCTGAATGTTATTGCTATTTACTTTCGAACATAAAAGCAAACATAAGACATTCATTTTATCATCGGACGGAGTTGAATACTATTGTTATTCATTTCCGAACGTTAAAGCAAATATCAAACATTAACTTTACCATCAAACGCAGCTAAATGCTACTGTTATTCATTTCGAAATTTAAAAGCAAACATCCGACAGTTATTTAGCATCGTATATGGAGAAGAATATTACTGCTATTCACTTCCGAACGTAAAAACAATCATCTGACATTTATTTTAGCATCTTCTGGAGCCGAATGTTATTGCTATTTACTTTCGAAAGTAAAAGCAAACACCCGACATTTATCTCATCGTCGTACGAAGTTGATTATTATTGTTATTCATTTCCGAACGTCAAAGGGATAATTCGACATTTACTTTAGCATCTTCCGGAGCTGAATGTTAATGTTATTTACTTTCGAACGTAAAAGTAAACATCCGACATTTATTTCATCATTGTATGAAGTTGATTATTATTGTTATTCATTTCCGAACGTCAAAGGGATAATTCGACATTTACTTTAGCATCTTCCGGAGCTGAATGTAATTGTTATTTACTTTCGAACGTAAAAGTAAACATCCGGCATTTATTTTATCATCGTATGGAGTTGAATATCATTATTTTTCATATCCGAACGTCAAAGCAAACATTCGACATTTATTTCAGCATCTTCCGGATACTTTTTTTTATCCTTATTCATTTCCGAACGCAAAATCAAATCCCTGACATTCCATAAGTATAAGCAAACATCCGACATGATTTTATTTTAGTATTATACGGAATCGAATATTACCGTTATTCATTTCCGAAATTAAAAGAGCAAACATCTGACATTTATTCAGCATCTTATGGAACCGATTGTTACCGCTTATTTCCAAAACTGAAGGCAAACATTCGGCTTTTTTGGTGGCCCGGGGTGCGTTTTTGGTGACCCCGGTCGCAAATTAACCATTCGCGAAATAGTGATTCGATTCGCGAAAAGACTCCGCTAAATATAAGGCATAGATCGCTACACTCGGCAGGGGCTACGTCGTCCTTTCACCAGGTCTCGTTACAAAACCAAAATCTCGCGCGAGTTCTTGCGTTACCTATCGTTAATGTTAAAGAAACATCGTTAATTTGCGCTAGGGATCGTTACTCATCGTTGCTACAAACGTTAATTTTCCCGATCGTTAGTTTGCGTTACTAACGATTCAGGTGAAACCGCTTGCGTTAATGAAACGTTAATGTTTATTTACGCAGTTTCTTTTGGTATATACTGTATGTAAACAAAAACTGGCGTCTCGTGATTTTGACAGTGATTTATTACTCAATAAAATCTTATTCGACTTAGGCACAGTGAATTCAATGCTTTTTCCGTGAAAGTGTTCTTGGAATTTCATCGACTTAAGCGAGTATTCGACTTAAAAAATTCGACTTATGAGTGAATTAATACACGTAAGTCAATGGGGAAAAATCGGGACTTTTTAAAATCATCGACTTGCGCGATTATTCGACATATGCGATGTCGACTTAGGCGAGTTTAACTGTAATAATAATATATATAATAATATAATAATATAATTTGAAACATAGCTTTTCCTACCTGACTTTGGGATTTATAGCAAATAGATGTAACTTGTAAGAAACAGCCATGTAGGTATCATCTAACCAACTCCTGAGAGGCCTGAGAAAATTATTGCTGGGCGAGTGAGTATTAGTGGGGTCACTGAGCGAGTTCGACTCACATCGTGGGTGTGAGACTTAGTAGGTCAGAGTTCACTGTCATGTCAACATCTTGGTGGGAAAGCTCAGATGTGCATGGTCAAGTCTTGCTCAGCCCAAGTCCCATGCCACCTCCAGCAGTGTCTGAGCTTTGCAGTCATCCTTGAATACCATCATGTTTGTCAGAAACTGTATATGCAAAGACAAAGAAAAAGTTGTAGAGGAAAAATAATGTCTATTTATGCATGAAAGTTTGATATCAACATGAAAAGACAACCCTCTTCTTGGTGGTATGTGTTCCTATCATCATTTCTTCACACAAAACAGCAGACTCCAACTCAAAGCATCCCTCCTAATTGGGCTGGACTACAACAAAGGTAGATGATAGAGCTAGAGGGGGGAGAGGCCCCCCTCCAGATCTCGGCTGTTGAAAGCGCGATTGCAACGAAAATCGGCACACACATTGCCTGCAATGTACTTTGTAATCTACAAAACTGTGGACTTACTTGTTTTTAAAGTTACAATTTATGCTCATTTATGTGTGATGTATGCATCAATTCAGACTATTTGCTACAAAACACTAAATAAAGCTCCACAAATGCATATTTTTGGCATACATTTTCTTTCTAGTGTCCCTAGCAAATGTAGTGAAAAATTGTGCAATAAAAAAAAAATGTATTTCATGTTTTCTTAATTTTTTATGCATTTCTTTGTTTTCTACTTTTTGTTCTTTCGATAAAATTTGTCCGCGACACTGTTCCGAGCACGAGAATATGCTATGAATGATTTTAATCAATGAAAGTAAAAAGTAATCATGCTTTATGACATTTGACTGAAAGCATAATTTGCATTGAAATTGTACATGTATGAATTCACATTTTTGAGCAATTTTTGGTCTGCAATGCATGAACACATTTATGCGTAACTTCAAAACCACGTGCCTGGGTGTCGTAAATTTCATGACAAAAAATGTGGGAGATGCAAAAGAAAAAGGTTGTGAAACATTGCAGTAACAATTTTTTGCGATGGTGACTTATTGCACTGAAAGTCAAATTCACGAAATTTGTGAAAACAAAACCCTCGTGAAAATAACAGCTTTTATAAAATAGTATGTTCCCAATTTAACCTCACTATATAGAGTAAGCTGTGCTATTGGCATATGCGTGTTAAAAAGTCCATACAGGGAATATCCTCTTGCAATAATGAAATCACTTTCTCCAGTCCTATATGGCCCATTCTCAGTAAAAGCGTTCAAATACGGAATTTTGGTGTCGCCGACATTCCATGACAGTTTGCGGTTCCCTGAAACCTATTAGATACTATTTAAATGTTTATGATATATCACGAGGACTTTATTTGTTAAAAATAAACACGATCAAATGCGGTTGTGTGCCTTTTTGTATAAAATTTTGCTGTTAAACCTCGTTAAGACCCCCAAAACGCAGTGTCGCCGGCTATTTCAGAATTATGTTTTATTGCTCCTCTCCGTCCACAAACACACTTTCCAAATATCATTTTCATGGACGATGAGCATATCATATGTGCTAATCACAATGCTCAAAAAGTTCCAAAATTTTTATTAACTTCTTTTTTTTATAGCCTTTTGAAACCTGTCGCCAAGTTCACCGCCAGATACGTTACCAGTTTCTTTAGTGTTACAGCATTGCGAAAATAACAAGACTATGCAATGACCCTGTGTATATGAAACCCTGAGGATATACTTCATACATTGCAAGTACTTAGATTTTTTGTGCAACAGCTCTTTTTTGAGAATACGGTGCAATGTTTGAAATATCGGTTTTCTACACTTTTATTTGGACAGATACGTGACATACTTTTCACGCCACCCACTGCGACAGATATTGCAATGTCAGACAAATTGTATATTATACATTACTCCTCGGAATGACGCATCGATTCAACATTAAAGTTTAGTACAAGTGAGAAATATTTGGTAGATATCGCTCTCATAATAATATGATCGACCATATACGTTACCACAGATACGTTACCCCAGATACGTGACCGAATTTTGCTCATTGGTCTTGTGCTTTCTGGGGATCAAATCTGGTCAAAATTCATCCCTACACATTACATGCTTCGTTTTGTTGGACCTCAGGATTATATTCTTACACCAAAAGGACAGAGAGGTGAAAAAGATCAACACTTCCACATGATTTTTCTTTCTGCGTCAGTGTCTCACAACTTAATGCCAACTTTTCCGACAGATACGTTACCACATAATCAAAATGCTGAAAAGAAATTGTAAATGTTTTTACAAACAAATCGTTGTGTGCTCATAAACTCCAAAGTTCTACTCTATAAAACCCAGCCACTTTCATATTCTATGCAACAACTTTGAACGTTTATTTTACAAGACGAAGCTAAGATTCAGCATATCAGTTTTTTGCTTTTCAGATTAAGCAGATACGTTACGTATAATTCAGGGCACCCACGGTGACAAATAATGTTATGTAAAACAAAGTGTTCATAAAACAATTCTGCATAGAATGACGCTTCCATAAAAAATTAAAGTTATGTTCAAATGAAGAATATTCAGTAGAAATTGCTCTATAACTTCACCGACAGATTCATTTACGGTACGCCAGATACGTTACCAAACTTTGAGAGAGTAAAAAGGAGTTTATGAAACGCTTCCGAGAAAAGTTTCAGTGTTCTGCTGCATATTTATTCTAGTATTTTTCAACATATGAAGAACTACTCAAGATTCATTGATAAGTTGAACAATTATTTATTCATTTTCATTAAAAGGGATGAGCCAAATACGTTACCATAGGTCAAACAACTGTTTAGCATATCGAGTTCATAGAGACTGTACCTACTTCCTTCTAAGTGCCTGCAAAAATATATTTTTTAAACCTTGTTTGCATTATCCATCAAGACTTAATGAATATTTATAGTCAGATGGATAAATACATTCAGACGTAAGATGAGAATATTTTGTGAATGAAGAACTCAGCTTTCACATTTAGGGCTCTTTTCCACTACATTTCATAGTTTAAATATTACGTACAATGTTTATAATGGCTAATTTGGGCTTACATCATTCATTTTTACATCAATTCATGAGGTAAATAATCAAACAGGTGATATTTATTAATTCATACACAACTAAAATTATTACTTATATTTTACCAGATACGTTACCAAAGGTGATTCGATGTTTTTCCAATAGTTATTTCCCCAGGAAAGCAATTCATATTTGTTTCCTGTGAAATTCCAGATCGGATCGTTCCCTTTGCATGATTTGTGGGATTCGAAACTTTATTTGTTAACGAAATTTGCTAAAAATACAAAGTGAATTTTAAGGTTATATTTCATTTCAGCAAAAAGCATATTTCAACCTACCACACAGAAATAATTTCTACCAATTAGCATGGGATGACAACATCTTTACCTCTTGAAAAACCCCAATATCTTTAGGGGGGACAGATGTCTTTTCCTGAACAGAAATTGGATCAAAACAATAAATTTAATTCAGAGTTAGGAGTCCATTATAACATGTAAATTTGCGGTAACGTATCTGCTTGGTGATCAAAAATCATATATGATGCTCTATTTCAATTCATTTTTACTCAATGAATGGCCATCTTTTAGAATGTTCCACTTTTTGTTTCGTATTTGACCGGTTTTGAAGTTTCCGAAAACACATCTTTGAATGCATTACTTTGTGGTTGATTTTTCGGTTTTACTCACATGGAATTGAACACTTAATCTGAGAATGGCCCATATATGTTAACTTGCTAGCAGTTTACTCTGTTTCCTTTAAGAA
Organism: Diadema setosum; assembly: GCF_964275005.1. Classification (NCBI taxonomy): domain Eukaryota; kingdom Metazoa; phylum Echinodermata; class Echinoidea; order Diadematoida; family Diadematidae; genus Diadema; species Diadema setosum. Next base: position 43,737,358 of record NC_092688.1, on the reverse strand, counting down.
GAGAGCTAATTTGCAAAACATACTGTAACAACATCTACATATCAACTTCATCCTTGATCTAGCCAGTATATTAAACTGGAAATTCATTCAATTCATCTATTTCCATACTTCTCATTTATGAACATTACAACAGAAATCAAACAAGTTCTTTTACCTTGTAAACAATGTGCAGAATACAAACAATATACATGGTGATAACACAGTAATTACATGTAATGATAACTGGTCAAAATCGAAATCGAAATGGGGTTGATCAAAGAGAAGTATGACAGGACCTACATGAAAGCTAGCTTGTTGCTATGGCAACTAGTATGCCGCCACTATATCACATTGTTCTCCCATAGGTCTTCAGCACATTTTGACATTTGTTTGTGACATCACCACAGTGCAATGTTATAAAGAAAACATAGAGAGAACTCAACATATTTTCTCTTTTCTTGCATATAATGAAAGAGCATTTGCCTTATCACTTTCAGAGAACAGAGAACTCCCCTTGAGGGGCCTATGAAATACAAATACATGTGGACTTGTATTGATTGATAATACCCTGATCAGTACTCATGTGACCAAATGAATATGTAAATATGTGCTATGCTATATACAACTGTATTTTATAATAATTTTCTACAATTTTTCTTCAAATTACTTAGATACGCTCACAATACAACCTTCCGAAGCAAGATTTGGCCAATGACCTCAACTGTCTATCACCCCTAAAGTAGTATTTTTTAAGCACAAGTAACAAAAGACACTGGAATGCACCTTCCCCTAGACTGAGCATAACTTTCATGTTTCCATACCATCTCTTTTGTTAATCATATTAGTAACATGAAAACAAGATTATGTTCTGATCTGTTTCTTAACTATTGTAGAAATGAAAAGTACAAATACTGTGAACAAATGGGCATAGGGCCTACTCTTGTATGCCCAGTGTGAAATGTATCCCTGATTGCCTGGAGTGAAACATTACAATATCCTGATTGAAGCTGTTTACAAGAACGCACACACAGGTCACAGCTGTACACATTCAGCAAAATTCACCTTATTCTGAGTGTTTTTTCCACTCTTTCACTTACATGTAGGAGAGCCTTGATCATCTCCATGATGGTTATGATGATAGGCAATAGATGGTCCATTGTCCTGGTTCCTCCAACGAAGCTTTTGGTGTTTGGTGCAACAATAAGTAGCACCCAGTATCATCACACATATTACAATGACCAACATCACCACAAATCCGATGATGAGGGCTCGATGAGCTTGAGGAGGAAGAGCTAAAATGTGAAATAATTCAGGAAAGAGATTATTGAAGTCATTATTGTGTACTCCCTGCCAGTGTTTTGCATTCCTACAGCAGTGCTTTTATTTCAAGCCTTCACAAGATTCCATTAAATTCTACTGCCTGAAAATATATGTTGGTGTCCTGATAGCTTACATCCAATTGAAAAGTTGCAGTTTGCATCTACTGCAATTTCAATTCATAACAATAATCAATTCAATGTCTAAACATGTTACTGTCATCATAGCATACTACATGTACTTGTAACATACAGTGACAATTGTATTATATATTTTGCTTGTCCAGAAAAAAAAAACAAACAAACAGCAAGATAGATAGAATACATAACTGATGAGATCAAATGCAATCTCAATGCCTTTTGTCAACAAATATAAGAAATCATAAGATTTAATTTGGTTAAATATTGACCTTTACCCTGTTGCCATCTTAACAATCTGTCCCTGTGCTTCATCAATTTAAACAGCAAAAATCCCTCTTCACAGCATTTAGATAATTATCATTATGTACCTCCAGTGAGCTGTTTAATTTTTTTTTTATAGAATATCCATTATATTATGAGCATGGTGTTACAGACAGCGGGCCCTGTTTCATAAAGTTGTTTGTAAAGTTAACTTTACGAACAGCTTTATGAAACACCCCTCAGTTCTGTAATATATTCAGAGTTTATGCATGTTTTGTTCACAAAAGTTGCCTTTAACAAAAACAAAGCTTGCAGGAGGCTTGCCCTACCTAGCAACAACTAAAGCCCTGTTTTAACAGACCTTACCCTGACAACATTGGGACAACATCCGGATAACAAAATTCCTCACCTAGGGCAAAAACAAACAAGAGACCCGGGGGTCACGCGCTCACCTGAGTATCGCAATTTCACCTTCCATGCATTCTTGCACACTCTTACCTGAGAACATTGGAAAATTAGGTCTGGATATGGATCCCCCCCCCACCCCCCTCAACTCCAGGGTGGGGGGGGGGGGCAAGCAGCCCTGGATCTGCAATGAACAAACTTGGAACTAAAGTCATCAATGTACAAACTCACTGTATTAACAATGCTTTATCATTTCTGGTTCTAGAGTAGAAGATTTTAAATATTCCTTAATGTGGGGGGGGGGGGGGGTGGGCCCCCTAGGGGGCCCCCAAGAGGGACATGGTGCCCATTTGAAGGAATTGAGATTCTATCCCCCTAGGGATGCTACCTGCTAAGTTTGGTCAAAATTCATCGTGAGGTTTTCAAGAAGAAGATGAACATATCGTCGCCGGTCAGACGAACCGACGAATCCCTCAGGTTTGCGTAAGAATGACAATTCGAGAAAATCGCGTTTGAAGTTAACCCATTTTTGACTTATGGTTGCTACACTTTCATGTCCAATAATTTCCAATTATTTTTGTAGTACATCAGACTTCAATTCTTGCTCTAACTTGTGAAGTTTTTATCGAATTGGATTGTTAACAAATAAGCGGGAAATCGTCAAAGAGCTGCATGCATGTATTTTCGGTCTGCAAAGAACATTGTCATTTTCCATGTGTGTCCATATGTGCATGTACATTGAGCGTTGTTATTGTCAACGCATGTATTACATAGTACGCGCACTGTGCGCGCGGTCAATGAACTGTTGAATCTCAAAAACTACACGCAAGTAAATGCACACTGATTCGTCGGTTCGGTGACCACGCGTACTAGTTTTCTAGTACGCGCGGTTACCGAACCGTCGAATCACCTGATTGTTTAACACACGCGTCTATGGGGAAAACAAATAATTTTCACAAATGGAATTACATGCTTCTACAAAAGTGAGAACAACGTAAAAATTACACACTGAGAATTTCAGAATATGTAGTATGGAATGTCTACTATCGAAATGATTGGAAATCTCAAAATCGAAAATTTGACCCAAAATCGAGTGATTTGTCGGTTCGTGTGACCGGCAACGATATGTACAATTCAGGCCCCATTACAACTGTAGTGTGGGACTTCTCTCCATCCCCTCTCCTGGATCCCAAGGGGGGGCACCCCTGATTCCGCCAATCCCATGAACAAACTTGAAACTACAGTCATCAATGTACTAACTCATAGTGTTATCTAAGCCCTATCACTTCTGGTTCTAGAAGATTTTTAAAGATTCCTTAATTTTAGGGGGTTTGGCCCCCCCCCCCTCCCCCCCCCCCCCAGGTGGGCCATGGTGCCCATTTGAACAAATTGAGATCCTATCCCCCTAGGGATGCTACCTGAAATGAAAATCAGACATGGGGATATCAAAGTGAAGATGAAAATGTACAATTTAGGCCCCATTAGGACCCCTCCCCTGGGTCCCAAGGGGGGCACCCCTGATTCCCCCATGAACAAACTTGAAACTACAGTCATCAATGTACTAAGTCATAGTATTAACTAAGCTCTATCACTTCTGGTTCTAGAGAAGAAGATTTTTAAAGATTCCTTACTCAAAAAAAGACCAAAAAAAAAAACAAAAAAAAAACAGGAGAGAGCCAGAGGTAAACTTTTAACAGACCACACTGAAAACCTTCTCCGGGTAGCTTTCCATAGAAATCTACCCGTTCATGCACGAAGGGGTAGTAGTTACAATCCAAGCACGTGATCACATGCGTGATGAATGTATCAAAGGAATATTACTACGAGATTGTTCTAACAGAAGGGTTGTCAGGGTAATGTCAGGGTAATGTCAGGGTAATTACCCTAGCTGGCTACAGGGTACAATTTGGCAAAAGTTACCTCGACAACATCCTAGCAACATTTTGCGGGGATCATTTCAACAGGCAAGATTTTTTTTTTAAAAAAATCGCTTTAAATCTTGTTTGAAAGGCTCTGTTAAAATGGGGCTGAAGTGAATTACTGCCTATGGAACTCAGGGTGAGGGAACAGGTGAATGAAATGTTTTGTAACTAGGTTGCAGGAAAAGAAACATCCATAAAATGTGATACATTACAGAAATGGTCATGGGTCTAAATTCACATTGGATACAATCAATGCTGTAAACACTTGGAACATACCTCTTACGGTCAACCGGGAAGACATATTGAACCCTTCCAGCACAAAAGTGCAGACTCTCTCAGCTGGGGTGTCAGTCCCATTTAACAGTACAGTGATGGAAGACCATGTATTAAAAGTTCCATCACTGTTGATGCTTCTGTCTCTGTACTCTGTCTGGTCACCCCATGTTGGGTACTTTTCAGGATAAGCACTTTCCACCTTGCAGGTGAAAAATGCCACAGTCCCAACAGGAATGATTTGTTCACAGTCGTTTCCATTATCACTCTCACACCCATCAATGTGTAGAGATGTCGTTGGTAATGCTGTTTACAGGAGAGGGGGAGAGAGAAAGGGGAAAGAATCACTTATTCAGGACATGAATGAACACAAGCTTACATATATTTTACCACTTTTGCAACTAAGTAAGTGCGTACATTTTATTTTGTGCATTCTACAGTAACATGAAATGAAAATGAAGGAATAAGTCTGCATGTACATGTATTTTTTCAGCAGCCTTGTTTTCTGTGCAGTTACACGATTAAAAAACACATCATGCAGATTCATTATTATTCCATTGGCCTAACTGACCTAGAGGTACAGGTGACAATAGTGTTTAGGGGATCGAAAAAATAAATCAAACAAATAAAAATCACAGGATATCTTGAAAGTAATATTCATCTATAGTAGTATACGTGAGGACATGGCCACTCTAGCAGCTACGATACCACTAAATTGACACTTAACGCTTATTTTGTCTTTTTCCCAAAAGCAACATGACATTTTCTTCTTTTTACACTATATTACAGTAAAGATCAAAAGTCATCATTTTCTACAAGCTTATCCCTCCTCTGGCTATCAAGTTTGCGAAAGTTTTTTGTTTTGTTTTACAAAATCCTTATAACATTTCTTTCTTTTCTGATGGTCAAATGCATGGATTTCTGTAATGCATGGATTAGTTTTTTTTTAAACACAAAATTGCAATGTTTTGGATACAAAATGACCTATAAATAGATATTAGCCTGAAATGGCATCCCTGCATCTGCTGATATGATTCCTGACTCACTATTGCAATGGTCACTTGAATATATGTTTTCATCAGTAACAACTTGTACAACGGTACAAACTGCCTTGCAATCCTAACCTATATCCTTCTGACCAACCCGAATTCGCCTATTTAACATTTCATTCACAGCACTGAAGTACTTGGGACATTATCTGGCTGTGGTCTATAGGTCAGAATAATATAACAGTGCTAGCCATCAATGAAAGTTACAGCCAGCGTGCTTAATCCAAGACACACTTCAAATGACTCAATAGCAAATTTTGATGAAATCTGACCAATAACACACACGAAATGTGACTCTATAGCCTGGTTTACACACAGCTAGGGGACAGTATCACCAACAACTATATTATAAACCTAGATTTCTCAACCATGCATGCATCTCAACCTCAAGTTCAAATAAAATCCACTGAATAACCAGGGAGGTGGTTGCTCTAACAATATCTGTCATGAAATATAATCAACGCAGCACCACATAGAAATGTGACAGGGTGTGGATGGCAGGCTAATGCCCCTTAATTCACAGTATCTTCCACAGACTTTGGTCCGAATTCAAGAAGGTGGTACAATAATGAAACCATGGTTTAAAGGGAGATACCAAGAAAACACTTATGAAATCATACAGAGCATACCTTTTTAAGAGGAATTCAAAGTTTATTTGAATGAAAATCAGGTTTGGAATGAATGAAACATTAAAAAACAAAGTAAAATGAAGGTGATTAATACCCCCGCCCCATGACGACAGTCTTACCCAAGGAATGATCTTTCCTTGATCTTCTGCCATTTATATGCCGTTACCATGGCAACGCAGCTTCCGACACGTCCGAAAAACATGTCTTCCACATCTTCCCACCAAGATCAAGGTGTGTGCCACATTTCATAAGCTTTGGTCAAAAAACTGAGGAAGTAGTTAAATCCGCAAGATCTTTCCTTGATCTTCTGCCATTAATATGCCGTTACCATGGCAACGTACTTTCGGGTACTGTCAAAAAATGCGTCTTGCACATCTACAACCAAAGGCACACATCTGTACCAAGTTTCATGGAAATTGGGCAAAAACTGAGGAAGTAGTTTGCAACACAAAATTTTCCATCATTTTGGCTCATAATATGTGAGCTGTTACCATGGAAACATACTTTTTGTCACTGTCAAGAAATGTGTCATGCTGACCTATATCCTAAGACAAACATTTAATATGAATTCCATGAGAATTGGAAGAACACTGATGAAGCAGTTTTGCCATGAAGCATTTTGCCCTATATTTTACCAATAACATGCCATTACCATGGCAACGCACTTTTTGCCACTGCGGAAATATGTGTCTTGCACATTAACATATTCAGATGAACATCTGTACCTAATTTCATAAAAATTGGTCAAAAACTGTGGGAGTTCGCGACGCAAGATTTGTACCCATTTTTGCCCATAAGATGCCGTTACCATGGCAACGTACTTTTGGGTACTGTCAAAAAATATGTCTTGCACATCTACAACCCAAGGCACACATCTGCGCCAAGTTTTATGGGAATCGGTTGAAAACTGAGGAAGTAGTTCCCGACGCAAGATTTGCAACGGACCAACCGCCCGACCGCCCGACCGTCCGCTGATTCCTATATACCCCCTTCAAACTTCGTTTGGCGGGGGTATAACAAAGTGATCATAATAAAGTGTGGGTCCAGACTCACACTTTCTTAGAATTGCTCTGTTTTGGATATCTCAGCCATTTCAAAACAATTTTTCTTCAAATAAATGCTGAATTCCTCATGGAATTACATGCTCTTCCATATTTCATAAGAGGTTTCTCCTTATCTCACAAAAAAAAATGTTAGAAACCTGAAATTCGGTCTCAACCAAAACTATACAATCCCTTTAAAGGAGAAGTCCGGACGATTTTGAATAAATTTCACCATAACCTATATAAATCAAGGACCATAATGACTAAGTTTCATTGAAAAATACCCTCCCAACTCGTCACAATCGATTTTTTAGCATCACTAATTTTGAATCGTAACTGTTAAATTTCTGTATGACGGCGAGAAAGATCACGTGACAGAGTGACGTATTAGCATCACATTGCTTTTTGTTTGGAGCGTCAGCTGGCTCGGGGAGCCCTGCTTGAGCAACGGCGACACGGGCCGAGCAAGCGGTAGCGTTCCGCGTGGTTCCGGCCACACAGCGGATGCACGCGGCATGATCGAAAATGCCAATGTGTGAGCGTTTGGGTGTTCTAATAAACCGGGCGATGGCCAGAAGAAGAGTTTTTTTGCCATTCCGAACCCAGAAAATGAGCGGGAAAGGTGTGCAAGATGGCTCTCCAATATTTTAATTGACAAGTTTGTCGTCAAAACTTACAAATACTACTCGATGCAGCCTCGTCATACTCCCCATCGGCAGCGTAACTGCAACCAGCAGCCCCATACGCATAACGTAATGGGGCTGCGCACTGTAACATTCAGGATCATGATCGGGTAGCATCGCGGATAAATATCAACTTAAAATCGAAAAATTTCTTCAATTTGAAGACTTACCAGTGAAGTCGAAGTATTGACAACAGGCTTCGGGCAACGCTTGGTTCTGCCAATAGTCCCTTTCTGTTCGAATTAATGACTTAATGTGACTCGGTCGAGAGGAACCTGGGAGAGCTACACTGAATTGACGGCCAGCGCATAACCGGAGATGTGTGCGCACAGAGATGTCTCTTTGTGTGTGCGCATGCGCTGGCCGTCAATAATTCAGTGTAGCTCTCCAAGCTTCCTCTCGACCGAGTCACATTAAGTCATCAATTTGAACAGAAAAGGACTATTGGCAGAACCAAACATTGCCCAAAGCCTGTTGTCAATACTTTAACTTTACTGTTAAGTCTTCAAATTGAAGAAATATTTCGATTTTAAGTTGATATTTATCTGCGATGCTACCCGATCATGATCCTGAATGCTACAGTACGAAGTCCCATTATGATATGTGTATGGGGCTGCTGGTCGCAGTTACCGGCGGCGGTACTATGATGAAGCTGGCGCTGGCGTTTCTTCCGCAGTTCAAGTTATACTGTTGTAATTTACCACCGTCAAACATACTCAACAGTCTCGGACAACAAGAGAGGCAATAATTCTGAAATTGACAGACTGATTTCAGATTGTTTACACTCAGAAGTTGAAAAAAACGATCGCGGATTGTGATGGCATTTGGCAGCAGCAGACGTACATGTATGCCTGATCACTCTGATGACAACAATAGACAATGAATTGTGATGGGGTGGACACTAATAAGTACGGCAGTATTACAATACATATGATATTTCAATAAAATGAAAATGTTATAACATTGCAATTATTTTACATTAATCTTTGACGGATTTTTATAGATAAAGAGTAAAATATCCCATTTGCGGCAGTTTAAGCATTGTTTAGGATTTTTCCAACTCGTAAACAAATCAGGCAAATTATTTTCAACCATTTCATATATCATAGACAAGATTATTCATTATCGCAATTGTTTTCATAAAAGAAATTTACCATTGACCAACGCAGTTTTCATGATTTACCAGGGCAAAACCCGGCACAATTTTCGCCGATAAGGGCGATATGCGGCGTAGTATTTCTGCTTGCGGCACGATGTACAATCCCTATGCAATACACGCGTGCTCCGCGATCTTCAGCTGAACGCCTTCACATGTCTCGCGAACATTGCGTAAGCACGTGAAAATAGCAAGCGCACATGCATTGGCCGCAAACAAGATTGCAATTCTGGCGGTGTTGTTGATGTCTTTCTCGTGTTTTTCTGAATTTTTCGATGGTAACGTCCACTTTCCGAGCAAAAATGGCGGCCCACATCGGCTCGCGAAAGTTCTATTTCATGTGAGGATATGTTTTCAAAATCCATGAGCATCGGGAAAACAACAAAAAATCAAGTTTCTTGGACCATTATTTAATTGTTATGTTAAGAAGTACCGAAATTTTTATTTTGGATGCGATATGTTGTCATTTAGGTAAGAAAATTTCACTTTCGTCAGAGATCGTGCCCATTTTATCGGTTGGTTTTTGTTGATTGCTAGTGTGTTAGTATATGTGTAGTGTGCATGTAACAGTGCAATGCTGTGTTTAGCGGTATATTACCGTGTATGTTGTACCTGCCGCGAACGGCTGCACGGCCGCTTACTGCAGCAGTTACTCTATACCGAAGATCATTTGAATAAAGGAATACAGCATTTGGCGACAGCACTCCTAAACCAGTGTACGGACTCCTGCGGTAGCGCCAACTAGGCAGACCTCAGCAGGCATGCAGATACCGCGCCGCAGTCAGCAGTGCAATGGGAGATCGATGCGTAGCTGGGCTGCGCTCGCAGTGCTCTGCTGAGGAAAGTGAGTCTGTGACGTCACGCGCAATGCATACTGGGACAGATAGTACGAAGGGCTGCTCGCGACGGATTCGAACATGAAGAATTACCTTATTTTTCAAAAAAAATCATAGTAAATGTATCTGATGGTCTTTTCTCGTCGGGAAAAGGGTAATAGGTTCATGAAATATTGTTCTTTACACGGGAAACGGCTGATAATCGTCCGGACTTCCCCTTTAAACCATGGACAAAGACCATAGTTTTTCATGGGGCGCCAAGTGTCGCATGTCCTATTTCATTACGAAATCAGTCATTTCGTCAAAATGACTGATTTCGTAATGAAATAGGCCATGCGACACTTGGCGACTCAAGCAAAACTATGGTCTTTGTCCATGGTTTAAACCATGGTTTCAATTGTACCACCTTCGCGAATTCAGTCTTTGTGTCTCCAAGGAGGTACTAGCCTGGTACCTCCTTGATATCTCAAGGGATGTATTTGGTATGTTAGGTGCTGGTATTCTCTTGAGACCAACATTCAGGATAAAATTGTATCACTGTACAAATTTGTCCTTAGCCATAATGTCTATACACTCCTTGGAGTGAGCCATTGTTTTCCTTCCTTTTAATGACTTTTAATCACAGTGACTGCATAACAAACTGTCACAGGCATTCAAAATTAAAGGCAAAATTTAGTGGAATTCTATCCACATTTACTGCACATTGTGGCTTTGTAATGAGCAGTGAGTTATCAACATCCAAGGAAAGCAGGTACATAGGTCTGTAGTATACAACACAACCACCACGATGGGTCACCTAAGTCAGCATACTGGGATGGCCAACACTGAAAACCCTGAGCTTGAAATAGTGACGCTAAAGAAAAGGGAAAAAGTACAACACATGATCTTACCATAGGTGTGGAAATACACAGTACCCAAGACACTTCCTGTCGTTCCAATTCCAGGATGGTAACACTCGTAGACTCCTTCATCATTTGGTGATATCTCCTCAATTGACAATGAGAAGTCAAAGTTAACAGTGTAACCAGGAGTTGTGGTGCCATGATGAAAGGTTGCATTCGGTGAGCCCTGCGACAAGCCATGAGAGTACTTCTTCCAGTAGGCATTGGTATGACCTTTGGTTTCACTTGATGAGGGACATGTAAATGTCACACTCTCCCCTACATGGCCTTTGATTGTCTCATTTGATGCTCCTGTCAAAATCAAAAAGAAGCTAATCAAAATCAATTTTACACTTACCACACATCTCCAGCATGCACAAAGGTAAAATTCTGATTACTGTATTTGCCAACATTAGTCAGCAAACTGTTTAATGCCATCTTCATCACACTCCAAATATGTAAATGCAAAGGAGGGGATCAGCTTCCTGACACCCTTCTTAATAGCTTTGCAACTCCCTTATCTTGAAAACATCCAACAATAACTGAGGATACCAACAGAAGATGGAGTGAACAATGAAGACACAATTTGTCTCAGACCCCGGAAAGAATGTATCAAATTGGTAATATGTTATGTACTGTATGCATGGCTCCAATTATGGGCACCCTAAGGCCCTGGAAAATATCAATCTTTATAGAAAGAAAGAAAAAAAATTACATTATAAAACTTTTTGCATCTGTAAAAGTTCATCAAAACTTAAAAACATTTCTATATACATTCTTGCCACACACTCTATTATGCTATTACATCAGCTCTTATACTTTTAGATTTGTGTTTATAGATAAAAAAAATACAGAAGACTGCAACAAAAAGGCTTAAGTGTGGCTGACACACAGAACTACTAAGTAGTTGAGTTTTGTGCATTATTCAAATTGTAGATAACTGTTGACTTCCAAATTTCTCAGCAGTGGCCTAAACAAGTCCCCTGAGGTTCATATTTAATGTTTTGCTGCATTTTGGGAGGTCTGTAAAAGGTATCCCCTACCTTTAAAGGCCAAAATGAGTGTGTTTGAAGCATGAAATGCTGCACACAAGAAGATTTTTATTCTTCTTTGTAATTGGTAATAAACTGATTTCAATATGATTAGAATAACTTTGAAGAATGCCAATATTGTGCGTCTAATTTGTTATTTTTACAAAATGAACTTTTCTAAAAAATTAATGGCCAGTCAAAATATGGGTTTGCATGCATAACTCTTGCTGTTCTCCTATTTGGTCATAACTTTTTACTCTTATTTTCTATGCAATGACTGTATCTCTTGCATGTATGGCCGATTCTGGTGGTTGTGATAACTTGTAAAACTATCCCAAGAATATTTCTTACTTGATTTGCTTTTTTACAGGCAAAATATTATTTTGTAAAGTATTATTTCATTTCGGGTCCTTGCATTATACACACAAATACATTTTCTTCTTCATGAAAATATATTTTTTTTCCTGGAAATATGTCACTGATGGGCATTACTTATGACCTCTTTCTCAATTTGGCGTGGTAACCTTTCACTTGCTGTTGTGTACAGCCCAACATGCGGTCACAAGCGTTTACCGGGTAGTGTCTTGCCTGTAAATATTATATGTTATTAATGCACACAAATTCTACGTTGGCAGTGTGTTGACTTGGTTATTTCTCGCTATCATTATTTCCAAAGAAGATCAAGTCATTGCGTTGAGAGTAAGACCGATTGTGTACACATGTTTTTACCTCAAATTAAAATAGTTATGGAGGAATTCATTAAAAGTGCAATTTGTGTTCATAACCAAGGACAACAATATTTCGATGTCCTTAGTTATGCACACAAATAGAATACTTGATTTTAAGACATTTACACTGAAAATAATTTTATAAAAATCTAATAGTACCAAGTCATTAGAATCATAGTATCATCAAGACAAGTCTACTCTTTTAAATATTACACATCAGTTTCAGCACAAAATCAGTTATCATTTTATGACATTTGCATTCATATCCATGGACACCAAGCCATTGGCATCTTGAGTTATGAATGCACACTCATCTAGTGCAGCAATTGTCATCAATAAATTTATAGTGTTTTGTTGTCGAAATGGACTTGTTAGGTTTACATCTATTACAATGTCCTTGATCACTTTCATATACCTGTAGACTGAATCCAAAATACTTTAAAGTCATAAACTGTAAACAAACTTTTCAGTGCACACCTCGAAAATGTTTTCGTACATACAATTTACCCAGTGTCCTTGCAATATTTTACAATTAGTAACCTGCCATCCTTGAATTCTTAGTTTGTAATTGCTCTGATACATGGGGTAATCACTGTTGTTATGATAATCCCAGTTAACTTAATTGGCTTATATAGCTTAACCCCCAAAAAGAGGACACTGAATTATGTACCCCATGTGTATGCAACTTATTTTCAGTGAATGTGCGAGTTTGATGTGTGATTCCAATTCTGTGGATAATGGTTCAGGTCTGAAAATCTGTGTTGTCACAAATGTACACACAAGTAGTTATGTACATGTATCATGGCTGTATGCATGGTTGTTTTAATGTGTATGTACACAGGGTGACCAGATTAATGGAGAACATTCTATATGATATAGATATAGTACATACAGGCTGACCAGATCAGTGGAGAATTTTCTACATGGTATAAAATGTAGCTACAGTACATGTATGCATGTGACAGGAAATACATTATAGCTCACTCAATCTAGAATGATTTAACCCATTCCAGAAAATTCTAGGAAGTGCTGGCTGAGAGAGGCACTGCCCTTGTAACCCAATGTGATTGGTAGTTAATTTTGGCAATGATGTTATGCACATATTAGGCAGTGAGTCATCCAGGATTCCTGGAATTTGGACTTGCTAGTATGTTCAGGTATGTGGCCCCAGGTTGGAGAAAATTACAGAATGTACTAGAAAGGGGTGAATGGATAGTATATAAGCAGGAGAAATTCTGAGGTAGGCAGAGTACCCAACACCTCTGCTCTGAGAGTTACGTCACTTCTGGCTCTGAAGCGACTTGTTATAGTCAGTCCTGTGTTACCTGCTGACCTGCTATACAAACTGTGTTTGTGGAGATAAGGCCTGGGAGACATTTTGCCTGCAGAGAATTAATTTGCCTACGTTGGAGATAGACTCCATATTTTAGTGTCAACGGACATTATTACGGCAAAGCTGTGACGGGCTGGATTCCTTGCTGGACATTATAAAGTGAATCATCATTCAACGCATCAACTGGACGTGGTCGTCATAACGTTTGGATTCTACACGTTTCGCTGTGAACATTATATCGTGGACTATACCCTGGATTTAACCTACATGAGGTTGTTCTCTTGGAAGAATTCAAAAAGAGTGTTGCTTTCAGTGTGAGGTCGCATTTGGATGATCACAAAGTGACAAGTTTGCATAAAGCAGCCTTGATGGCTGATGAGTATGAGCTGACCCACAGAAATGACAACAGACCACCTTTCGGAAATTTCTCTGGAAATAAGAGAGACAATAATCAGTCGAGCAACCAACAGAATGCTGGTTCAGGAATGTTGTCGGCACCACAGCCTCAATCTGACAAAGGGTCCAGTACAAGTGCAAATGTCATCAAATGTTTTCACTGTAACAAGACAGGGCATGTAAAGTCACAGTGTTGGAAGTTGCAAAACAAAACAAAGAAGGACATGGGATTTGTCATGTCAAAAAGTGTCCTACCCGAAAATAGTGTCCCGTTCAGTGAAACACAGGCCATTGAAAGTCGATCTCCCAAATTCAAAGATAGGCTGAAGCAGGTGGATGAGAGCTATCGTAGCTTTTTGTTTGATGGTGAGGTTACCCCATGTACTTCTGGTGAGGGAGGTAAGCCAGTAGTCATCCTGCGGGATACGGGGGCCTCTCAGTCGTTGATGGTGGATGGTGGTATGACTTTTCCACCAGATAGTGCAGTGAATGCAAAAGTCTTGATTCAGACTGTTGATGGCAGTTATATGTCAGTACCACTGTATAGAGTGGATTTGAAGTGTGACCTAGTTTCTGGTCCTGTCACTGTTGGAGTTGTTCCTGAGTTGCCCATGGCAGGCATTGACTTCCTGTTGGGGAATGACTTGGCTGGGGATAAGGTGGTTGTGTCTCCAGTTGTTTCGGATAAACCAGTGGTGGTTGCTGAAACTGAGCAGTTGCAGGAGGAGTTTCCTGGGATTTTCCCAGATTGTGTTGTGACTAGGTCTCAGGCTCGTAGAGCTGTTCAAGATGATGCGGATTCTGTTGATGTGGAGGAGAATTCCGGTGTTTGGTTGGCAGAAATCTTTTTCAAGGATTTGAATGATGGGGTTGCTGTATTAGGCTCCGAGGCTAACAGTGATGGGCTGTTTAGCAAGTCTTCCTTGGTTGAAGCACAGCAGGCAGACTCTGAGTTGAAAGGCTTGTCTCAGACGGCGTGTTCTGAGGCTGAGGCTGAAAAGGTCCCTGAGTGCTATTATGTCAAAGATGGCATTTTGATGAGGAAGTGGAGACCTCCCCATAGGCCAGCTGATGAGGATTGGACGGTGGTCCGTCAAGTTGTTGTCCCTCCCTGTTACCGCGGTGAGATCTTGAGGATTGCTCACGAGTTACCTGTTGGCGGCCATTTAGGCGTCAGAAAGACAAAGGATCGGATCATGAGGCATTTCTATTGGCCAGGGTTGAATGTGGATGTGGCTGAGTTTTGCAAGACTTGTCACACATGTCAGGTGGCTGGTAAACCACAGCATTCAGTGAAGCCGGCGCCATTGATTCTGATACCTGCGTTTAAAGAACCATTCAGTCGGGTTCTAGTTGACTGTGTTGGACCTTTGCCTAGGACTAGGTCGGGTCATAAGTACCTCTTGACAATCATGGATATGTCTACACGGTTTCCAGAGGCTATCCCATTGAGAAATATCACTGCTAAGACTGTGGTAGATGCTCTAGTGCAGTTTTTCACTAGGTATGGGTTGCCAAAGGAAGGGCAGTCTGACCAAGGGTCAAATTTCATGTCAGGCATATTTCAAGAGGTGATGTATCGTTTGGGTGTGAAGCAGCTGAAGTCGTCAGCTTATCATTCCCAATCCCAAGGTGCGTTGGAGCGCTACCACCAGACCCTAAAGACAATGATTAGGGCATTTTGTGAGGAGTATCCCGAGGATTGGGATAAGGGCATCCCTTTCCTGCTGTTCGCAACGAGGGACTCCCCAAATGAGTCGACGGGTTTCAGCCCATTTGAGTTGGTGTACGGTCATGAAGTTAGGGGCCCACTGAAGCTCATCAAAGAGAAATTCATGACTGAGGATGATGAGGTCCACCTACTTGACTATGTGTCAAAGTTTCGTGAAAGGCTTTCAAAGGCTTGTGAGGTAGCTAGGGAACACTTGAAAGTGTCACAAGACTCTATGAAGAGAAAGGCAGACAAAAATGCCAAAGCCCGAACCTTCAAACCAGGTGACAAAGTTCTTGTACTGCTGCCCATACAAGGTGAACCACTGAAAGCCAAGTTCAGTGGCCCATACTGTGTCAAAAATAAACTCAATGATGTGAACTATGTGATCAGCACACCAGACAGACGTAAAGAACAGAGAATGTGTCATGTCAACATGTTGAAAGAGTGCTATGACAGAAAGTCAGTTGGTGTGACATAGGTAGTGGATAGCACAGTAGAATTCAAGGGTGAAAAGTTTTCACCGCATACACACGTGTATCACTTACAGTGTATGTGTTTAGCATATCCATCAATGCATGCAAAACAGTTTGACATGATTGTATAAGCTTCGAGAATCCAAGCAATATCATTGTAATTGGTATCCATGAAAAGAAAACATGGAATCAATGCAGCTTTTCAAAAGGCATGTGATAGTATGTGATTATGGTTGTTTGAGTTGGATTTTACCTCACATTCGTTGTAAATAACAATGAGAAATTGTGAAGGTAAAAGAAATCCTTGCTACGGCAAGGCTTTCTTTTTCCCATGGGGGATGGTGTCACAAATGTACACACAAGTAGTTATGTACATGTATCATGGCTGTATGCATGGTTGTTTTAATGTGTATGTACACAGGGTGACCAGATTAATGGAGAACATTCTATATGATATAGATATAGTACATACAGGCTGACCAGATCAGTGGAGAATTTTCTACATGGTATAAAATGTAGCTACAGTACATGTATGCATGTGACAGGAAATACATTATAGCTCACTCAATCTAGAATGATTTATCCCATTCCAGAAAATTCTAGGAAGTGCTGGCTGAGAGAGGCACTGCCCTTGTAACCCAATGTGATTGGTAGTTAATTTTGGCAATGATGTTATGCACATATTAGGCAGTGAGTCATCCAGGATTCCTGGAATTTGGACTTGCTAGTATGTTCAGGTATGTGGCCCCAGGTTGGAGAAAATTACAGAATGTACTAGAAAGGGGTGAATGGATAGTATATAAGCAGGAGAAATTCTGAGGTAGGCAGAGTACCCAACACCTCTGCTCTGAGAGTTACGTCACTTCTGGCTCTGAAGCGACTTGTTATAGTCAGTCCTGTGTTACCTGCTGACCTGCTATACAAACTGTGTTTGTGGAGATAAGGCCTGGGAGACATTTTGCCTGCAGAGAATTAATTTGCCTACGTTGGAGATAGACTCCATATTTTAGTGTCAACGGACATTATTACGGCAAAGCTGTGACGGGCTGGATTCCTTGCTGGACATTATAAAGTGAATCATCATTCAACGCATCAACTGGATGTGGTCGTCATAACGTTTGGATTCTACACGTTTCGCTGTGAACATTATATCGTGGACTATACCCTGGATTTATAACGCGGACTATTGTAACCTGTGCCTCTGGATTTACGTCGAAGGAATCATTCATCGGTGCATCACGGATCATTCATTTGTGCATCAAGCATCGTATTTGGACACTACCAGGAAACTGTAGGGATTTCGTGATTTAGTGAGTAAGTGATTCCATTACTGACTTATATTTGTTTATAGTGATCATTATTGTACTGATGTGAAAACCGATTACGAGTCTGTACCCACAATATCACTGTTAATAAACCGCCTGAACATCAGTTGATTGTTTCTTTTGTGCGATCATTCTCAGAGTGATTTTGGTCGTAACAGTGTGTGTCCTCGAAAGTGTCAGGAATAGTACGAGAACAAAAAGCAAACAAACTAGAAATGTCATTATATGTGACTGATATGCCTCCACTATTTGCATCATTCTCTGAATAGGTCTACAGAACATGTTGCCATCGTGAGACAACAATTTCATATGATTGGCAAATAATCACTGTCTGTATACACAAATTTTCATAACAATACTTTGAGCCATGTTCAAAATATAGACAAAAACAGGGAAATTTCAGCATTTTCTCTTGACCTTTGACCCATGGTCCAAATCTTTCTCTAAATCACCGTCCAGTATACATTAAGTCATTTCAACAGTACATCTCTGTATGGAGAAAATAGCATAGTTTTACCATTAAGTAGTATAATTCTTGTTTTAACCAGACTTCTGACCCTTGCCCTTCAACCTCATGACCTAAAAAACCTCCCAAGAGAATCACTGTCAGGCAGTATATGTACAATGTATGTACTTGAATCATGTTCTCAAGATACAAGATGTACTTGAATCATGTTCTCAAGATACATGATACACCCGAGAAAGGGAGAAAACATGACATTTTAGCATTTTAACTTGACCTCTGACCTATCGTATGTCCCCAGGGCCTTATACTTTATGTAGAGAATCTTTACCTGATAAAAATATAGTTTCATGAAAATACCTTTAAAAGCATTGTAGAGATAAGGGAGAAATTTCAGTATTTGACCTTGACCTATGACCTTTGACACTGAGTGTGTGCCAAAAAGTTGACAGGCACAGTTTTGTCCACTCATACATGCATATATGCCAAGTTTCATTTGGATACCTCAAACGGTACTTAAAAGGGCATCGTACCAGGTTTTAAATTTTTTTTAATTTGTTGTTCTTTTAATTCTAAAAGACCCAGCGGTGCAAACAGAATCAAAATTTCTTAACGATTAAGTCCGTAATTTAATGTTAAAAATGGAACTTTTTAGGTGAGAATTATGCTAATGAGCTGACGAGCCCGAATGTTATGATGTCACAGGTGCTCTCACTATTACTGATTACAAGTGCTCGCATACGCGTGAGTTAATTCGTATCGAGTAGCAGACAACGCTTAGGCCTAATATAGCTAGCAGGCGGCGCTTGTGTACTGTTCTATCCATGTAGATATCTCAAATTTCACTAAACCAAATCGCATCAAAATTACAGGATATACTTCAAAGCATATTTCAAAGTATTCTCTTACATTTGAACGAAATCAGTAATCGAGAAGTATCAATATTGACGTTGACTGTCAAGTCGTCACTCAAAAAAAAAAACTCACTCTTCGCGAGAGATCCTGGCGAACGCAAGATGCACAATCTAGAACTGAAGTTAGCCGACTAGTACTGTGCGAACGGGGAATTTACGCGAGAACTAAACTCAAAAGTGTAATGATTTTTGCGACTTGTGTGATATAGGAACTACATTTTTCATTCAACTTACCATAAATAATTAGTAAATTTATTTATTGCCCCCGATTACTTGAAAGATTTGTCTCATGATATTAAATGGCTAACTTCAGTCTGTGCGTGCGCAGCAGGGAGGTAGGGCCTGGCCGCAATCACTCATGTTAGTCGTAGAGCAGCTTATTCTTAGCGACGCCGACAGGAAAGTCGGCATCTACACTTACGCTTCCCGACATGTGATTTGTTTCCAATTAACGTGAGCTGTTGGATATGAATCATAAAGTATTTCCTGTGAGTTTGGTGCCATTTGGCAAGGTGAATTTTGAGATATCTACATGGATACGAAAGTACGCTAGCACTATACCTACACCAGCGCTGGGATCGCGAAGCGGCGACACTGTGTTAGAATCTACGTGGTCAGGCCACTCTTCCGAGATATGGGTCCTAGTAGGCCTACTGAAACAAACTGTTAGATCTAACATTAGTCCTTGGTGTAAATAACACCACTATGAGATTTATCTCGACTACAAAACATCGGAAATCCATAAAGCAGATACCTCACCTGAAAAATTCAGCACAGGAACAACAGTGCCTGCAGGACAAAGGTCCAGATCTAGATCTGGAGTCTGGACTTTCGTCTGGACTTTCTTCAAGTTCTGGCAGCAGGGGTATATACTATAACGTTACGCTTTGCCTTATTAGCGCTGTGCACATAGGGCCTACAGCTGCAATGTCGACGGTGAGTGAGTGTAGGGCCTACTCATCAAAACTTGGACTGCCACGTAGAACCTACTCCTTGACTGCTCAGTAGTCCTAGTCCTAGTTCTAGTATCTCAGAGTCTATGTGTACTGGGTACCGTTTTCATCTTACTAAGCGTAAATCGTTGAAGAGAGTCTATACATTTGGATTTAGATTCACTCAGCCCTCATCTACGTTAGATAGTTTGAACTGGCGAACCATCGCTCGATCATAATGATCATCAATGCGTAACGTTACTTACACACAGCCTTCTGTGGGCAGCACGTTCGGATAACGATGCCAATTTCATTTTGTATATCTGGAATTTCCCCACAAGTTTTATCTAAATAAAAAGCTGTTGAAGAAATTGCTTAGATTAATAGATATTGTTTAACATGTTTATTATAGCTCCATATTGCAATTATACTAAATAACAGCTTTTGCAGTACTTAGTATGAGATTTCATCAGTAAATTGGCATTATGTAGTTCGTCTTGCCTAAGTCGGAGTTGTTCACCAAGAGCACCCATGACGTAGGCCAAATTATGTGGATCGTTCCATGGCTTGCTCATTTTCATGTTTTTCAAAAATTCATTACAGGCTTATCCTGGGTTATAGAATCCTCTCTTTCCAGTAGTAGGCATCAAAAAATGTAGATTAGAATTATCAGACAATTAGAAAATGTCAGTACAGTTTTCTTTTAAAAGGACAAGTTCACCTTCATAGACATGTGGATTGAGTGAATGCAGGAGGCTATATTAGAACACATCAGTGAGAGTTTAAGGAAAATCTGACAATCTATTCAAAAGTCATGAATTTTTGAAGTCTCTGCTCAGTCACAGCTGGATGAGAAGACTACTACTGCTTGTGATGTCACATGTGTACAACGATATAAAGAAAGAATAAAGGAAATTCAACATATTTTCACTTTTCTCGCATAACAAAAGAACACTCCACTTCTCTCTTTCAGAAGGCAGGGGGAATAATATTACCCACAAAATATGTGCACTTTATTCAAAAAGTAAAGTTTTGTGAAATTCTCTTTTTATTTTCCTTATATCGTTGAATGCATGTGACATCATACACTGTAGCAGTCTTCTCATCCAGCAGTCAAGAACACACAACTTTTGAACGGATTGTCCGATTTCCACTAAACTTTCACTGATGTACTCTACAAACATTGTTGCCTTCACTCAATCCACATGTTTACTGAAGGTGGACTTGTCCTAAGTTTAATATGCTGTCCACAAAATTGATTACAGAAGGACTGGATGGAAGGGTGGATGGAGGGCAGACACGGAAGAACCTTGAAACATTTGTTATGCCTCCGGTGACACTTTGTGGTGGAGGCACAAAAAAAAAAAAAAAAACATGATCTGAGCCATGCACATGTTACAAAATACGCATTGAATATCCATAGCTGGTATCTTTTGTGGTTTCACTATTGGTTACCTTCTATAATCTTCTTTAGCACCTAAAAATAAAGAAAGCTCCAACACACATGAACTACCTACCCTGTAATGTACAGTACGTTACACAGCTAAAAAACATGTTTTTAAAACCAAGTCATTTAGTTTATCAGCCCTGATGTAATCGGTTGTAGTTTGTATGACTATACTGTGAAATAGAAAATTATTAATTGATCAAACAAAATATTTGACCTTTCACACCCACAATATACTATACCTTGTAAAACATGGTAACACATATGTTAAAGAAAATTTGAGACAAGTTAAAGGGGTCGTACAGTTTTGGTTGAGACCTAATTTCAGGTTTCTAACATTTTTTTGTGAGATAATGAGAAACCTCTTATGATATATGAAAGAGCATGTAATTCTACGAGGAATTCAATGTTTATTTGATGAAAATTGGTTTTGAAATGGATGAGATATCCAAAAAAGAGCGATTCTAATAAAGTGTGGGACCCACACTTTATTACGATCTCTTTGTTTTACTTTGTTTTTGGATGTTTCAGTCATTCCAAACCCAATTTCCATCAAATGAACTTTGAATTCCTCTTAAAATGGTATGCTCTGTACTATATCATAAGTGCTTTCTTGGTATCTTGCAAAAAAGTTAAAAGTGAAATTCTCATCTCCACCAATAGGGGAGAGCGGGGAGAAGTGGGACATTATTTCAAGTTCGCCAATTTCGTTCTTATATCTTTTTATAGAAGAGATGATTACATTTCCTTTTGGGCTTGCATGTGGGTAAAGTGGGACATCCTATAGAAACGTCAAAGTTGGAAGGCATAATGAAACATTGGTAATGAAAACAGTCAAACATGCCTTAAAATGATCTTTATTTCAACAAAACAAGTTTGAACAACATGTTTGAAAATCTGAACAGCTTTTGTTTCCTGAACAAATTATGCCCAGTAGTTAATCATAATAAACATACAATGTAGGCCTGCTGTATCTCCATTATCTTTATTGGTCTTTGCATTTTCTTTTCAGAGTACATCAACCGTAAATTTGAGTAATAGATATTGTTTGACTCAACTTTCATCTTAAAGGGGAAGTCCGGACGATTATCAGCCATTTCCCGCGTAAAGAACAATATTTCATGAACCTATTACCCTTTTCCCGACGAGAAAAGACCATCAGATACATTTACTATGATTTTTTTTGAAAAATAAGGTAATTCTTCATGTTCGAATCCGTCGCGAGCAGCCCTTTGTACTATCTGTCCCAGTATGCATTGCGCGTGACGTTTCAGAATCACTTTCCTCAGCAGAGCACCGCGAGCGCAGCCCAGCTATGCATTGATCTCCCATTGCACTGCTGACTGCGGCGCGGTATCTGCATGCCTGCAGAGGTCTGCCTAGTTGGCGCTACCGCAGGAGTCCGTACACTGTTTTAGGAGTGCTGTTGCCAAATGCTGTATTTCTTTATTCAAATGATCTTCGGTATACTATATAAAATCCGTCAAAGATTAATGTAAAATAGTTGCAATGTTATAACATTTTCATTTTATTGAAATATTATATGTATTGTAATACTGCCATACTTATTAGTGTCCATCCAATCACTTACAATTCAATGGCTATTGTTGTCATCAGAGTGATCAGGCATACATTTATGTACCGTCTGCTGCTGCCAGATGCTATCACAATCCGCGATCGTTTTTTTTTTTCTACTTCTGAGTGTAAAAACTTTCAAATCAGTCTGTCAATTTCAGAATTATTGCCTCTCTTGTTGTCCGAGACTGTTGAGTATATCTGACGGTGGTAAATTACGACAGTATAAACTTGAATCGCGGAAGAAACGCCAGCGCCAGCTTCATATTAGTACTGCCGCCGCCGGTAACTGCGACCAGCAGCCCCATACACATAGCGTAATGGGACTGCGTACTGTAGCATTCAGGATCATGATCGGGTAGCATCGCGGATGAATATCAACTTAAAATCGAAATATTTCTTCAATTTGAAGACTTAACAGTAAAGTTAAAGTATTGACAACAGGCTTTGGGCAACGTTTGGTTCTGCCGATAGTCCTTTTCTGTTCAAATTGATGACTTAATGTGACTCGGTCGAGAGGAACCTTGGAGAGCTACACTGAATTATTGACGGCCAGCACAGGCGTACACACAAAGAGACATCTCTGCGCACACATCTCCGGTTATGCGTGCGCTGGCCGTCAACTCAGTGTAGCGCTCCCAGGTTCCTCTCGACCGAGTCACATGAAGTCATTAATTCGAACAGAAAGGGACTATCGGCAGATCCAAACGTTGCCCGAAGCCTGTTGTCAATACTTTAACTTCACTGGTAAGTCTTCAAATTAAAGAAATTTTTCAATTTTAAGTTGATATTTATCCGCGATACTACCTTATCATGATCCTGAATGCTACAGTGCGCAGCCCCATTACGCTATGCGTATGGGGCTGCTGGTTGCAGTTACGCCGCCGATCGCGATGGGGAATACTGCATCGAGTAGTATTTGTAAGTTTTGACGACAAACTTGTCAATTAATATATTGGAGAGCCATCTTGCACACCTTTCCCACTCATTTTCTGGGTTCGGAATGGCAAAAAACTCTTCTTCTGGCCATCGCCCGGTTTATTAGAACACCCAAACGCTTCACACATCGGCATTTTCGAAGTGAGGCAATAGGATCATGTCGCGTGCATCCGCTGCGTGGCTGGAACCACGCGGAACGCTACCGCTTGATCGGCCCGTATCGCCGTTGCTCAAGCAGGGCACCCCGAGCCAGCTGACGCTCCAAACAAAAAGCAATGTGGGGCTAATACGTCACGCCGTCACGTGGTCTTTCTCGCCGGCGTACAGAAATTGAACAGTTACGATTCAAAATTAGTGATGCTAAAAAATCGATTGTGACTAGTTGGGAGGGTATTTTTCAATGAAACTTACGGTAGTCATTGTGGTCCTTGATTTATGTAGATTATGGTGAAATTTATTCAAAATCGTCCGGACTTCTCCTTTAATATGTCTGTTTTGTATGAATTCCAAATACATGTAATGGTATTATGAGGGACAAATGGGACACGTTGTCCCAACTGTCCCTCACATGACATATAGGACTACTCAGTAACCATGCAAGCATTTGTCAAAAACAAGTTATATTAGGTGCATATTAATAAGGCTCACCGCCAGCTTAAACTGTGCCCTTGAAATCATGAATACAAAGACAACAAGTTAATTAACCTGATTTCAAAAAAATATTGTATTTTGGGAAAAATTTTAAATAGCAATTTACACATACTTATAATTTGCCAAACTGCATGGCTTTCTTAGTGTGATGTATGGTTGCTAGGGGCTTATTGTAAATATAAGGCAATCGCTGATTGGTTGAACAGTTTTTGATTCAGAGAACGTGTCTCACTTGACCCGCGTCCCAACTCACCCCACTCTCCCCTACTGTACCATCCCTTTAAGAATGGTGAAAAACAGCATTCAAAGCATGAACAAGACAATCTTCCTTTTATATCTCTGATGGAGGATCGAAAGTGTAAATGCAAACATAGTGTTTAGAAAAACAAATCTTTTGAATGTCTGATATCAATACATTACATCGACAAAGATGGTTTTTTTTTCTTTCTGGCATTAGGTTTTTGTTTTTCACTCATATTTCTTACTGAGTGGGCCATCATTCCGACCTCATTTCCCTGAAGTCACTTTCAACTTTTATAGCACATGCCACTGAAAAGATGAGATGCAAGAATCATGTTCTGTACATTTTAATTTCTGCAGGCAAAATAGTCAGCAACATAACAATTCCAGAATGGCGCCGAGATATTGGGTTTGGCCTTACAGCGTGTGGAGCTAGTAGCCCAGTGCTTTTGAACATTCCACTGATTGACTGATTAGTTGTCATTAAAATAGAAAACAGCTGATTATCTCCTTTGCTGTGTGTCTACATATCACATTTAAGTTGCAAATGCAAAAGGGATTTTCTCTATAGGTCTTGTGCCTGCATGTACTCGCAATGTTGCATGCTAAAAATATGAAAATGGTTGGAAATGTGGGCCCACAGTCATTCTGGCACCTACACCGTATGGACATACTGTACTTGTGTGGAAGTTAACCCATGACCTTAAAGGAGAAGTTCACCATCATTAACATAAGGATTGAGAGAATGTAGCAATATTAGTAGAACACATCATTGAAAATTTGAGGAAAATCGGACAATCCGTTCAAAAGTTATGAATTTTTGAAGTGTTTGTGCAGTCACCGCTGGATGAGAAGACTACTGCAGTGTATGATGTCACATGCATACAACAATATAAGGAAAATACACTCAGCAAAAAAAGAAAGTAAACGCTTTTTCAAGTTTAGATTTCTCATAGAATATTTGGCTGAAAGCTAATGTATTATATACCATATTGAAGGTAATTTAATTGGCTATCAACCTGGTAGATCATCAAAAAGGGAAATTTTACGCATGAGTGAACACCATTGTTTTTCTCTTCCAGGGCACAAAAGTAAAAATTGCAAATCTGAACAATTTGCCATTCATGCGTATGTGCTCTTCCATAGAACAATAAGAACAAACAACAAATTTCACACAAAAAGAAACATGAATTAAGTTGCAAAAATAAACCATTGATCTCTATGATATCTTTAAAGACCAAAAGATCAATGAAGGCTAAAAATAAAGGGGTTAAATAAAGCATCTTATGTCAAATCTAGATTCAAATGAAATGAGAGAAGAAGTAATAATTAACAAAAATGGTAGAAATTTGAGGGTTTTTTTCAAATTTGGAAATTGTAATAATTATGTTCGGTTCTTGAAATTGTCAGATTTTTAAATCACTAGATTGAAAGAAATAAATAAAGAAATTCTGCTCATTTAACCATCTTTATGCTTATTATTCCCTTTGTCATTTGAAGTTTGACTTGACTTGACAGAAAATTTTTGTTTTCCCCCTTAGTTTCCCACTTTGTTTTCTTAGAGGTTATAAAGAGATAAAGAGAACAAAAAGTTATTTTTCCTATTTTATTCATGTCTCTCATTGTGTTAAACTGGTCTTTTGTTGTCAATGTTATCGTGAAGGGCATTTGCAAATAAAAGAGAACCTGTCAATTTTTGCAATTTTTAATTTTGTGCCTTGGAGGACAAAATCGAATGTGCTCACTCATGCGTAAAGTTTTCTTTGTAATCAACCTATTAGCTTAACAGCCAATTAAATTACCTTTAATATGAATACATTGATTTTCATAAATTTCTTTTTTTTGCTGAGTGTATAAAGAGAATTTCACAAAATTTCATCTTTTGAAAAAAGTACACATTCCCTTGACTCGTTACTGACATGTTATGGGTAATATTATTCCCATTGCCTTTAGAAAGAGGCAAGTCAAGTGCTCTTTTATTATGCGAAAAAAAGTGAAACTAGACTCGGAATTCATCAACACTGACAAATTAGGTGATCCGATCTATTGGGAAATCAATGATTTGAGTCCTGATCCCAATAGGCATGACCATATAGGTTTCATCTGTGTTGTGGGGACATTGGTCATGTGATGTTTGGAGTCTCATTTAGAAAAGGGAGTCAGACCTGCCATCTTTGGTACCGAATTCCGTATGCACTAACAAAGATACAGAATGAAGTATATTTGACCTTTGACCCCATTTTGCACACCAAAGATGGCATCTGAGCAAAAAGTAGTTATTGTGTGAAATGATTCTTGTAAAATGGTCTTTGTGTGTGCAAAATATGGGAAAGATAGGACAAGTATTCACCAAGATACAGGATAAAACATCTATGACCTTTGACCCTAATTTACATACCCAAGATGGTGTCCGATCAACTCGTTCATATTTTATGAAATAATGTACGTGACATGAACTAAACATGTGCAAAATATTGGGGCGATAGAGGCTGTTTTTCTTGAGTTATTGCAAAGAAAGTTGCACAAAGAAAGAAATATCTCAATACATCGAAGATAAGCTTAAAAGGTCCAGTTTACCTTTGGGAGAAGTGATTTCAAAATTTTTGAAGATATCACCTTTTATGCATATATGTGTAGATCTGTTGTATCACAAAACGTCCTACCATATACAATTTTCGCAATAAAGCCTAAAATATAAGGAGATATCAGTATTTTTCTCAATAAACCGTAACTGTATACGGTTTAGTCTGGAAGTATTCTTATTATAACCATTGTTCACATTTTGTGTATTTAACAATACTTAACATTGATAATACAGATTCAAATTTTTACAGTGGTTGTTTCTATCCCTAACTCACATTTTAGAAGTATTTTAAAGCACTAATGCTGGGTTTTTGTTTCATCTGCAAATGGTAAATTATGCCTTTAATTTCAACCAAGTTTTTTAGCATGATCCAGACATCGTATGAAAAAACAAAAGGCACATTTTTGATAGCGCAAAGTCTCAGCTACAACATATTAAAATCTGGGAGAAATTCACCTAAGGGTAAGTGAGCTAGTGCTCGATAAAGACAATCATGTCAACTTTCACATCTAGAAAAATTCCCTCCCATAGAGATAACACGTCATAATGAAGGTACAGAGAAAAGTACATATGACCTTTGACCCCACTTTGCACAGACAAGATGGCCTCTGAGCCAAAAATGGTTATTTTGTAAAATGATCCTTGTCACATTGTCTTTACGTGTGCAAAATATGGGAAAGATAGGACATGTATTCACCACGATACAGGATAAAACATTTATGACCTTTGACCCTAACTTACATATCCAAGATGGTGTCTGATCAAGTAGTTGTTATTTTGTGAAATAATGTACGTGACATGAACTAAACATGTGCAAAATATGGGGGTGATAGGGGCTGTCTTTCTTGAGTTATTGCAAAGAAAGTTGCAGAAAGAAAGAAATATCTCAATACATCGAAGATAAGCTTTAATTTCAACCAAATTTTTTGACGTGATGCCGACGTCGTATGAAAAAACGAAGGGCACACTTACGATAGCCCAAAGTCTCAGCTACAACATATTATAGTTTGGGAGAAATTCACCGAAGCATAAGTGAGCTAGTGCTCGAGAAAGATAGTCATGTCAATTTTCATTTCCAGAAAAACTGCACTCCCATAGAGATAACACGTAAACTGGTCAAATTTGACAAGGTTACTTTCAATCCATTTTTACGAGGTGATGCCGTCATCCAATTAAAATTGTGTTATTACATTTATGAAAGACCATTTAATAAGCTACAACATACTGAAATTTGGGTGAAAATCGGCAAAGGATAAGAGAGATACGCTCGAGTAAACTTGAAATTTGATGACGTCATTTTGAAAATTTACATTTTTTATTTTATTAAGAAATTTGATATCTTTTAATCATTTTTTCAGCATCGCCAACCCATGAAATGACATGTACAACTCATCAGCTTTCAGAATATGTAAAGAAAATGGGGGGTCACCGTCCATCCTGACGAGTAAAATCGGACTTAAAATTGGCGTTTTTTTGGCATAGTTGCACTGTATATCGCCATTGACGGGCCCGTATGACGTCATATTGAGTCGGATTGACTTGAAACTTGGTAGAAATATTCCTTGACTTTTCAGGCATCCGATCGAAGTGAAAAAACAGGAAATTTCTATTGCATATTTGTGCGTGCATATATGCGCGTGCGCGTACGCGTCCGTCCATATTTTTCAATTTTTCAAAAAATGCTGCAAATGGTCTGAAACGTGTGCAAAAAAAAATTGAGCTCGATTGGAGCATACAAATATTTCAACGCGCGCGTACGCGCGCTTTTTAATAATAAATATGAATTTTGATAATATGAGTAGAATGCGCTTGACTTGAAATATATGTGACGTGAATTTCACTGAAAAATTCCATTCCAATAATGAGATATGAATGAAAATGTGTTTTCATATAATGATGTCATAGTGACGGCACGGTCGACTGATCACTATGATTTTATTAGATCTGTCGTCTTTGGGACTCGATACATATACGGCATAAGTTTGAAATTGATAGGAAGAGGACTTTCTGAGTTAACCGCTGCAAAACTTTTGGGGAGAAATAAGAAGAACTAGAAATGTCGCTATGGCGACTGATGCCTCCGCCATAATGCATGATTCTCCCAATAGGCGTATAGTACAATGTCTTCACAATGTGTGATCCATGACAGTTTCACATAACTGCCAAATATTGAAATGACATGTTTGTCAGAAATGTCTTGAACTGGGTTTGCTATAATTTTCTAAGAGTGCAGGTACACATATTTGGGGAATTTTGGGGAAGTTTATGCATTGAGTAATTTCCAAGGTATGAAGAAAGAGTGTGATGATGGTACAAAATAATTTTTTTTTTGTGTGTTTTTTTTTTTTTTTTTTTTGGGGGGGGGGGGGGCATTGAAACCTGGCCTTTGACCCTTAACCTTTGACCTTCTGGCTGGAAATTTCCCGGAGAATCTCCATTAGGTAATGCATGTATTAAATTTTGAAACTAATAATACAAGCATTGCATATATTAGTATACGAGGGAAATAGTAAAATTTTGAGGAGTTGACCTTGACCTTTGACCCCTGACTATTGACCCATGACCCCTAAATTCCCTAGATAATCCCTGCCAGACAGTACATGCATATGTACCAAATTCCACGAAGATACATTGAACCATTTGCAAGAAAAGTGATATTGCAGCATTTTCACCTAACCTTTGACCTTTTGACCTTTGACCTTATGACATGAAACTCTCTCTGGAGAATCTTTACGCAGTAGTACATGTCCACACCAAGTTTCAAGAAAATACCTTTGGGCATTGCATAGATATGGGGGAAATTGCAACATTTGTAGCATTTAACCTTGACCTTTTGACCTTTGACCTCTTGCCAATGTCACTAAAATCTACTCAACTAATTGTCCCATCATACATCACCCTTGGACCAAGTTTGGTGAAAGCTGCTTCATCCAGTTTTGAGTTATCACGTAAACAGATAAATTTTAGGATTTGACCTTGATCTTTGACCTCTGTCCGATTTCACTGAAAAACTAATCAAGTAATTGTCCCATCATACATCATCCTCCAACAAAGTTTGGTGAAATTTGCTCCATCCAGTCTTGAGTTATCGCGTAAACGGATACAATTTCATGATTTGACCTTGACCTTTGACCTTTAGCCGATTTCACCCAAAATCTAATCAAATAATTGCCCCATCATACTTCATACTTGGACCAAGTTTGGTAAAATTCCAGTAAATATTACTCAAGTTTGAGTAACTCAAATTACTCAAGGACGTACGCAGTGGCGTAACTACGGGGGGGCATGGGGGGCACGTGCCCCCCCCCCCCAACCGCTGGTAAAAAACTAGAAATGTCGCTACGGCGACTGATGCCTCCGCCATAATGCATGATTCTCCCAATAGGTGTATAGTACAATGTCTTGACAATGTGTGATGACAGTTTCACATAACTGGCAAAATATCGAAATAACAGGTTTGTCAGAAATATCTTGAATGTTCACTTTCCACGAACTGGGTTTGCTATAATTGTCTATTAAAGAGTGCAGGTACACATATTTGGGGAATTGAAAATTTTTACTTGACTTCTGACCGACCTTATTATAAGTTTATGCATTGAGTATAATTTTCAAGGTATGAAGAAAGAGTGTAATTACAGTACAAAATATTTTTTTTTCATTTAAACCTGACCTTTGACCCTTAACCTTTGACCTTTGACCTTCTGGCTGGAAATTTCCAAGAGAATCTCCATCAAGTAATACATGTACATATATTAAACACTTTTAAAACTAATAATGCAATCATTGCATATACTAGTATACATGTATGAGGGAAATACAGTAGTAACATTTTGAGGAGTTGACCTTGACCTTTGAACCCCTGACTATTGACCCATGACCCCTAAATTCCCTAGATAATCCCTGCCAGTCAGTACATGTATATGTACCATGTTCCATGAAGATACATTGAACCATTTGCGAGAAAAGTGATATTGCAACATTTTCACCTAACCTTTGACCTTTTGACCTTTGACCTTATGACATGAAACTCTCTCTGGAGAATCCTTACGCAGTAGTACATGTCTACACTAAGTTTCAAGAAAATAACTGCGGGCATTGCATAGATATGGGGAAATAGTAACATTTTTAGCATTTGACCTTGACCTTTTGACCTTTGACCTCTTGCCAATGTCACTAAAATCTACTCAACTAATTGTCCCATCATACATCATCCTTGGACCAAGTTTGGTGAAAGCTGCTTCATCCAGTTTTTGAGTTATCACATAAACAGATAAATTTTAGGATTTGACCTTGATCTTTGACCTTTGACCTCTGTCCGATTTCACTGAAAAACTAATCAAGTAATTGTCCCATCATACATCATCCTCCAACAAAGTTTGGTGAAATTTGCTCCATACAGTCTTGAGTTATCGCGTAAACGGATACAATTTCATGATTTGACCTTGACCTTGACCTTTGACCTTTGGCCGATTTCACCCAAAATCTTATCAAATCGTTGCCCCATCATACTTCACACTTGGACCAAGTTTGGTAAAATTCCAGTAAATATTACTCAAGTTAGCGCGTAAACGAAAGCGGACGGACGTACGGACGTACGGACGGACGTACGTACGTACGGACGGACGGACAACCCGAAAACATAATGCCTCCGGCACCACTTCGTGGCGGAGGCATAAAAAAGCCTGTGATATCACTACTCCCGACAGTTTTTAATGGTTGAATTCTTACACTTGAACTTGAACGGATATTTAAACTAGAAATTTCGCTACGGCGACTGATGCCTCCGCCATAATGCATGATTCTCCCAATAGGTGTATAGTACAATGTCTTGACAATGTGTGATGACAGTTTCACATAACTGGCAAAATATCGAAATAACAGGTTTGTCAGAAATATCTTGAATGTTCACTTTCCACGAACTGGGTTTGCTATAATTGTCTATTAAAGAGTGCAGGTACACATATTTGGGGAATTGAAAATTTTTACTTGACTTCTGACCGACCTTATTATAAGTTTATGCATTGAGTATAATTTTCAAGGTATGAAGAAAGAGTGTAATTACAGTACAAAATATTTTTTTCCCTTTAAACCTGACCTTTGACCCTCAACCTTTGACCTTTGACCTTCTGGCTGGAAATTTCCATGAGAATCTCCATCAAGTAATACATGTACATATATTAAACACTTTTAAAACTAATAATGCAATCAATCCATATACTAGTATACACGTATGAGGGAAATACAGTAGTAACATTTTGAGGAGTTGACCTTGACCTTTGAACCCCTGAATATTGACCCATGACCCCTAAATTCCCTAGATAATCCCTGCCAGTCAGTACATGCATATGTACCATGTTCCATGAAGATACATTGAACCATTTGCGAGAAAAGTGATATTGCAACATTTTCACCTAACCTTTGACCTTTTGACCTTTGACCTTATGACATGAAACTCTCTCTGGAGAATCCTTATGCAGTAGTACATGTCTACACTAAGTTTCAAGAAAATAACTGCAGGCATTGCATAGATATGGGGAAATAGCAACATTTTTAGCATTTGACCTTGACCTTTTGACCTTTGACCTCTTGTCAATGTCACTAGAATCTACTCAACTAATTGTCCCATCATACATCATCCTTGGACCAAGTTTGGTGAAAGCTGCTTCATCCAGTTTTGAGTTATCACATGAACAGATAAATTTTAGGATTTGACCTTGATCTTTGACCTTTGACCTCTGTCTGATTTCAATGAAAAACTAATCAAGTAATTTTCCCATCATACATCATCCTCCAACAAAGTTTGGTGAAATTTGCTCCATACAGTCTTGAGTTATCGCATAAACGGATACAATTTCATGATTTGACCTTGACCTTTGACCTTTGACCTTTAGCCGATTTCACCCAAAATCTTATCAAATCGTTGCCCCATCATACTTCATACTTGGACCAAGTTTGGTAAAATTCCAGTAAATATTACTCAAGTTATCGCGTAAACGAAAGCGGACGGACGTACGGACGGACGGACAACCCGAAAACATAATGCCTCCGGCACCACTTCGTGGCGGAGGCATAAAAAAGAAAAAAAGAGAAAAAAAAAACCTACCAAAATGGTAATTAATTCAAGGGTTAGTAAACTACTTCTGAAATCGACATGAAAGGGTGATCAAGCAAAAAGATGTTTTTCTAAGATTTCTTTAACCATAATTAGGTGATCCGAGTATCCTCTCGGATCACCTATTGTATCTGTACGGATTCTTTCTTCTTCTTCTTCTTCTTTCTTTATTTCTCCCCAAAAGTTGTGCAGAGGTTAGCTCAGAAAGTGCTATGTCTATCAAGTTCAAACTTATACCATGTATGTATCGTGTCCCAAAGACGGCAATCGAACTAAAATCAAAGTGATCAGTCGACCGTGACGTCACTATGACGTCATTATATGAAAACACATTCTCAATCATATATCATTAATGGAATGAAGTTTTTCAATGAAATTTACGTCACATATATTTCAAGTTATGCGCATTTTACTCATATTCTCAAAATTCACATTTTCTCTTGATACGTGCGCGTATGCGCGCGTTGAAATATTTGTATGCTCAAATCGAGCTCAAATTTTTTTTTGCACACGTTTCAGACCATTTGGAGCATTTTTTGAAAAATTGAAAAAATCGGACGGACGCGTACGCGCGCGCGCATATACGCACGCACAGCTCATATGCAATAGAAATTTTCAGTTTTTTCACACGGATCGGATGTCCAAAATGTCAAGGAATATTTCTATTAAGTTTCAAGTCGATCCGACTCAATATGACGTCATACGGGCCCGTCAAATTCAAAATTCCGCGCGTGCGTCAATGGGGATACACAGTGCAACTATGCCAAAAAACCGCCAATTTTAAATCGGATTTTACTCGTCAGGATGGACGGTGACCCCCCATTTTCTTGATATATTCTAAAAGCTGATGAGTTCTCCATGTCATTTCATGAGTTGGCGATACTGAAAAAATGATTAAAAGATATGAAATTTCTTAATAAAGTAAACAAAGTAAATTTTCAAAATGACGTCATCAAATTTCAAATTCACTCAGGCGTATCGCACTTAAATTTCGCCAATTTTCACCCAGATTTCAGTATGTTGTAGCTTATGAAATGTTCTTTCATTAATGTAAAACAACATTTTGATTGGATAACGTCATCACCTCGTAAAAATGGATTGAAAGTATCCTTGTAAAATTTGACCAGTTTACGTGTTATCTCTATGGGAGAGCAGTTTTTCTGGCAGTGAAAATTGACATGACTATCTTTTTCGAGCACTAGCTCACTTATGCTTCGGTGAATTTTTCCCAGATTTTAGTATGTTGTAGCTTAGACTTTGAGCTATCGTTAATGTGCCCTCCATTTTTTCATACGACGTCGGCATCACGTCGAAAAACTTGGTTGAAAATTGCATGTGGCTTCGATGCAGCGTCATTTTGCTTAATACACAGGGCCTATGGAGCATGAAATAGGTCATTGCATAGCCCATCCGACTCGTAATCCTAAGGTCCCTGGTTCGATGCTCTCTCCTGCCAGTTGTTTTTAAATTTTTTTAAACACTATTTTTTCTTCTTTTTCTTTAGTTAGTCTTAATCTCCTTTCCTAACTTTATCTTTTTCTGATTTTTTTCATGCTTCTCCTTCAAATTTCTATAAAAATAACATAATTTTTTCTTTATTTTTCTTTCTTTCTACTACTTTCTGTGCAATAGATGAACAACAACAATGGCTATTAATCCCATATTTTGCACATGTTTTGTTCATGTCACGTACATTATTTCATAAAATAACAATTACTTGATCGGACACCATCTTGGGTATGTAAATTAGGGTCAAAGGTCATAAATGTTTCATTCTGTATCTTGGTGAATGCATGTCCTATCTCTCCCATATTTTGCACACGCAAAGACCATGTTACAAGAATCATTTTACAAAATAACCACTTTTTGCTCAGATGCCACCATGTCTGTGCAAAGTACGGTCAAAGGTCATATATTCTTCTTTCTGTATCTTCATTATGACGTGTTATCTCTATGGGAGTGCAGTTTTTCTGCAAATGAAATTTGACATGACTATCTTTTTCGAGCAATAGCTCACTTATGCTTCGGTGAATTTCTCCCAGATCTTAATATGTTGTAGCTGAGACTTTGGGATATCGTATTTTACCCTTCGTCTTTTTCATACGATGTCGGGAACACGTTAAAAAACGTGGTTGAATTTAAAACTTATCTTCAATGTAATGAGATGTTTCTTTTCTTTCTGCAACTTTCTTTGCAATAACTCAAGAAAAACAGCGTCTATCACCCTCAAATTTTGCACATGTTTAGTTCATGTCACGTACATTATTTCATAAAATAACAACTTCTTGATCAGACACCATCTTGGGTATGTAAATTAGGGTCAAAGGTCATAAATGTTTCATTCTGTATCTTAGTGAATACATGTCCTATCTCTTCCATATTTTGCACACGCAAAGACCATGTTACAAGAATCATTTTACGAAATAACCACTTTTTGCTTAGATGCCATCCTGGCTGTGCAAAGTGGGGTCAATGGTCAAATATACTTCATTCTGTATCTTCGTTACAGTGTATACGGAATTTGGTACCAAAGATGGCAGGTCTGACTCGCTTTTCTAAATGAGATTCCAAATATCACACGGCGAATGTCCCTAAACACAGATGAAACCTGTATGGTCATGCCTAAATTATGTATTTGTTGCTGTATCTTCGTTATCTAGTGTATACAGAATTTGGTACCAAAGATGACAAATATGACTCCCTTTTCTAAATGAGAATCCAAACATCACACGGCCAATGTCTCTAAACACAGATGAAACCTGTATGGTCATGCCTATTGCGATCAGACCTCGAATCATTGATTAAAAAAAAATCGGATCACCTTAATTTGTCAGTAATGACAAATTACAATCTCTAGTTAATGAGGTATACATAGTGAAACATTGTTCAAAAAGCCCGGAGACGACAAAAGATTGTGATTCAGCTTGATTCCTGGTTGGTATTTTGAATATAAGCAGGATGTGCGCAGTGTACTCAGAACATCGGAGCGGCAAAAAGAGTCGCTGCAATGTTGCGCAATGTGATGTAGGCTGTACACATTTTGCTATCAAAGCTAGATCATTGATTTTGCAGTGTTGCTTTACATGCTAGTCTATATTAAAATGCCTTGCATTGCCAATAATAAGACTTGACCTTGGCTATTTCCTAACTTTTCCATCTACAATGTATATGAAACACACACACTCACAAACACAAGCAATTAGGGGATGCTCTATATAAAGTGCAGATTTTGGACATCCTTCTCCCACTTGGTCACTTCGACCCCCCCTCGCTGGTCATACCTCCCCCAATCATGAACATAAACCGACACCCTTGACTACCAGTGGCGGATTCAGGGGGCGCACCGCGCGCCCCCTCCCTCCAAAGCAAAAAAAGAATATACATGTAGCTACAAACGACAGTTTTTGGACTGTAAAATGTCAATATTTTCAAGCTCGCTCGCTTCGCTCGCGAGCATTTAACCGTTATAAATTATGTCATTCTCCTGATGTTACTGCCAGTAATTGCCAGCAGTTGCGCCCGGTGCGCCCCCCCCTCTGAATTTCCAAAGCGAAAAAATATAGCTCAAAAAATGGCAGTTTGGGGACTGTAAAATGTCGAAATTTTCAAGCTCGCTCACTTCGCTCGCTCGCATTTAATCCTTATGCCATTCTTCTGATGTTGCTGTCAGTAATTGCCAGCAGTTGCGCCCGGTGCGCCCCTCCCCTTAATTTCCAAAGCGAAAAAATATAGCTACAAACGGCAGTTTGGGGACTGTAAAATGTCAAAATTTTCAAGCTCGCTCGCTCGCTTCGCTCCCTCGCATTTAATCGTTATGCCATTCTCTTGATGTTACTGCCAGCAACTGCCAGCAGTTGCGCCCGGTGCAACCCCCTTAATTTCCAAAGCAAACAAATATGATATATATATATATATCTAAAAACGGCAGTTTGGGGACTGTAAAATGTCAAATTTTCAAGCTCGCTCGCTTCGCCCACTCGCATTTAATCGTTATGCCATTCTCCTGATATTACTGCCAGCAACTGCCACCAGTTGCGCCCGGTACAACCCCCTATATATCTAAAAACGGCAGTTTGGGGACTGTAAAATGTCAAATTTTCAAGGTCGCTCGCTCCGCTCGCTCGCATTTAATTGTACCGTTATGCAATTCTGATGTTGCTGCCATGAGGTGCCCCCCCAATGTCTTGACCCAAGGTACGCCACTGGACGTACGGACGTAAGTACGGACGGACGGACAACCCGAAAACATAATGCCTCCGGCACCACTTCGTGGCGGAGGCATAAAAAGAAGAAGAAGAAAGAATCCGTACAAAAACAGAAGGTGATCCGAGAGGATGTTGAATTTTCTTTTCATTTTCTTATACCGTTGTACTCATATGACATCACGAGCCATAGTAGTCTCCTCATCCAGCGGTTCCAACACAAAAGTTTTAAAAATTCATAACTTTTGCATCGATCGTCCAATTTTCTTCAAACTTTCACTGTGTTTTACTGATATTGCTGCATTCTCTCAATCCTTATGTTAATGAAGGTGAACTTGTCCCGAGATAGTGTAAAATGCCAAATTTGGGTTAAAATTAAATAAATCTGGGAGAACAGAGTTAATGCTGAGACCTTTAGAAGGCCCCGTGAGCAGTTGATGTCTGGAAAACCTGGACAAGCAAATGAACGCATTCCCCTGTAGATCACATTATCAGAAAACATCTGGGTAAGTATGAGCATTCTTTGTGAACATTTTTTCATACCATGGTAGTGGGAGTTTGCACTGATAGAAACAATGTAGATGGGAAAATTATGCACAAAGTAGAACAAAGAAAAGGTATTTAAAGAAACATGAGAAGTGATCAGCAAGCTGGTGCTAATCACATTATCAATCTTACCACTGACTTGTAGGATTACATCATAGGTAGAAGGGGGAATATTTCTGTTGACACTTGACACAAAGCATCGGTATATGCTGGCGTCCATAAATGAAACAGATCTTATGGTAAGACTAAGGTCAGATGATGTATTGTAGCGTGTAGATTGAAGACTGGAGACTTTGCGTTTGACCGTCTCTGCAAGAAGCTCCTCAGACCCTTCTTCACTGATTTTTGCCCACTGTAGCCAAGTAGCGTCTTCAGTACTGTGCTGATATGGGCAGGGCAGCATAGTGTTCTGTCCAAGTTTGGCCTCAATCATTTCTGTAGCAGCACATCCTATATGGGCAGAAAAGATGGGAAAACTTGATCAAAGTAGAACAATCACAGAGTGTGATTAATACCCCCACCAAAATCTGAGGGAGTCAGTTCACTCCATATAGTGTTTTCTCATGATTTCTATGGGGGGGGGGGGTATGTTGCTAACATGACAATGCACTGTTCAACATTGATGAAAGATGTGTTTTGCTAATTACCTCTGCCAAGGGAGGAGGTTATGCTTTCATCAGCATTTGTTTGTTTGTTGGTTGGTTTGTTTGTCCATGTGCAAAATAACTCAAAAAATTGTGAACAGATTTGGGTAAAGCTTACAGGAAAGATTTGGAATGACACACGTCATGAATGTACATGCAACTGGTAGATGGGCAATTCCGTATGGGAGGGGCAAAAACAGCAAAATTCAAAGTAAAGTAAATGCTCAGAAATTTAAGTTTCCCATACAGATGGATTGTTGCATTTACAGAAACAAAAAACCCTTTTCCAATGACTTTTCTCATTTTTGTTGTACTCACTTTTAAAGTTGGAAGACTTTTTATTGTATAAATCTAAAATTTTACAATATCAAATGAAAATTTAAAATGAAAGAACTGAAATATCTCTCTACTTTATCCATACTTCCACAGTTTTCTTGTTAAGCTTCAACAATCACATTTTGTGAAGCATTCAGTCACTCGATATCTTTTTGAGAAATTTTCAAAATCTACTGACAAATTGACGTAATTCTGTTACCATGAAATCGCAAAAAAAAAAAAAGTTTTCTCCTGAACAAAATAATCACTGATTATTTTTCCACTTACAAATTTTTTCTCTACATGTGACTCCCTAAAAACTCACAAAACATTTTATGAAATATCTCCTTTAGTTCTGCTGTACTTGTGGTAACGGAATTACACATACATCTAATATGGAAAAGAATGACATAACCTACTTTCATGCCAATGTATGTATGTGAAGTGTTCAGGAAATAGCTTCAGGGCATATTATCCTCGAGCTTAATGCTGTTAGTGATTGGCAGTAAAGGAGTGAAAGTTGAAATGTATGATACACTGACATGAGTCAGCATAGCTGGATGCCTCTGACAGTGAGTCCTGACATCACGGTACATGCTTGACAAGACTACTTGTGCTTGAAGTCTCCTCCCTACTTTCATCTTTTCTCATGTACAATCTGAACTACATGGAGGCTGTGCTAACTGATGATTTAGGTTTGCTAAAGATGTACTCATTCTCAAATGTTAAAAAATCATACTGAATACTGAGATATCAATGTATTTTATTCTTGCTAAAAGAGTCTCATGGTTTAATACAAAATCTAAGTATACTGCTAAGGGACTAAATTGAATGAGTGTGATGCAGCATAAATCAAACACAGGTTAAAATAGAAAGAAGAGGAATGACAGAGAATTCCTTTAAAAGGAAAAGAGAGCACTGCTACTAAAAGAGAAATGAACAGGAGAATTTTTGTGAGGAAGGATCATACATAATATGATAGAAGTCATAAATTGACAAGGGATGCCCACTAAATGTCACACCTTTGATCTTTCTGTATGCTAAAGACATTATTAAGACTACGTCCATAGTCTGACCATTTATTGAACATATGTCCTGTCTTCATCCTCAAGTCTTTTATCTTTAATGGTAGGTGTAGGACTGTACTATGACCTTCTTTCATCTGTTTCTTAGATCTTTCCTCCACAGAGACACTTATTTTGATTTTCATGCCCCTTTGATAGAGAGCATCTTCTATGCTTTGAAATTTGTTCTTTAATCCTTTCTTCCTAAAAGGAATAAAGACAAAAACACCATTTGTGATGAACATTGTACTATCAAATCGGTTGTTGTGATACAGATCTTAAATGTAACATTTGGGTCTATACTTCCCGTCATAAGACGATTTTAAAGTCAAAGGGCTTCTGCTTCTACCTTTATTCTTTGTGTTACCACTTGCTGTACAATCCAGTTTCCTCAGTGCCATTACAGTGTATTTTATCATTTGCTTTCAGGCAGTCAAAATACGACTTACTGCAAAAGAAAAGATGCACACTTCTTGTGAGTGAATATGGCAAAACTCAGAGAGAAAATTGTCAAAGTCAAGAAGAAAGACAGAGACAGGAAACTTGTAGGAAATTAATAGGCCAAGTCATGAACACAGTCAATGATCATATCACTGTCATATTTCTGAAGATGTCATTTTTTAAATATGTGTGATCAGAAGTAAATACTAACATTGTTCACAGGTTGAATACTGTAAAAGTGGTTTCTTTTGCGTACAAATACTTACACAGTTTCCATCGGGGCCGACTTTTTCGCGTGTGTTTAAATTCGCGGTCGGCAAAATCTGTGAAATCACAGTCGGCAAAAACTCTTTTATTGTGCACATGAAAACCCAAACTATAATCCAATTATTCTTTTATTTACTAAATAGAGATTAAAATTAAAGGTAGGCTTACCTGAAATCCCGTCTCTCAAGTACTTTAAAACATGCTTGTACCTACATTGTATCGCTATGTGTGTGTTGACCATCAATACACTCAATGCACGGAATCTTCGTGTGTGCATGTGCGCAATAGCATTGTAACAAGCGGCGAGTTCAAAACATTTTCGCGTGATGTTAAATTCGCGGTTCAACCTCAAAGCGCGAAAAGCGCGAAAATAACACCACCGCGAAAGAAACCACTTTTACAGTAGCGCTGCAGATGGATAAGAGGCCCTCTCATCTGTAAAGATGAATTTACAGAATTTGGTGGACTTAGTCTAATGGTTCAAAAGTTTGTAGTTTGTCAAAAACTTAATTTACTGTATTCTATTTCATTTTAGTTTAGTTCATTTTATTTTTGTAGGCTGAAGTAGGATTTACATTGTAAAGTAATTATCAAAGCATACACTACATTGTATACCAGGGGGGCATTTCATGAAGGAATTTGTCGGATAAAATATCTGACAAGTCAATTATATCCGACAAGTTTTGAGAAATTCTTTAGTCTGATTGGCTGATTTCTCTGAACTT
This sequence comes from Diadema setosum, assembly GCF_964275005.1. Lineage (NCBI taxonomy): Eukaryota > Metazoa > Echinodermata > Echinoidea > Diadematoida > Diadematidae > Diadema > Diadema setosum. The sequence goes on along the minus strand of NC_092688.1, from coordinate 43,695,723 downwards.
GTCGGATATAATTGACTTGTCTGACATTTTATCCGACAAGTTCCTTCATGAAATGCCCCCCAGGAGGCAACTTCAGCCATTTTAGTAAAATGTCACTTTTAGTGAGGAAAGCCAAAACATATACTAGTGATTGAGTACTGGTGCAGTAATAATCTTATATAAGAACTTTCTTAATTTATGATTGAATTGTAATTTGTTATGTTTGTCATTGAAACACAACTGCATCTTTTCCTTTAACAAATCAGAAGTTGCAAGCATCCTTTGTGTCATCCTTGATATTTAAACAGTGTGTTCAATGATGGGTCTGCACACTGTGCTCTTGCACTGTAAATTGGCACTTTATGATTTAGATTTACATTCAATGTCAATCCGGACAGTTTTTTACTCTTTTCTTGTGCATGTGCACATAATATTTATGTACAACAGTTGTAAGTAATTCACACATACAGTCAACCTCGGATACCTCGAAGTCGTCGGGACTGAAGAAATTGGTTCGAGGTACGCGTACGTCAAATTTTCTTCGACTTATCCGATTTTTGTCGATGTTCAACATGGTATCTGTTACCAGGGGCGGATCCAGAGAGGACAGCAACCGGCGTACGCCCCCCCTTTATTTTTTGTTGAAACAAAAGAAATAAAAAGAAAAAAATGGGGGGAGGGGTGCGTGCGCCCCCCCTTTATTTTTGTAAACACGCCCCCTCTTTACGGAATTCCTGGATCCGCCCCTGGTTACAGTGCCTACCGATTGTTTGTATGCTTGTCAATTGGATTGAATGAATTGAATGAAAATCGATGTTCTTCTTTCATCAGTGTTTTCTGGTGGACAATTAAATGACTTATCACCATAAAAACAAAAAGAAAATACCGGTACGTAATCGAGTGCAAGACAGGGTTGCAGAACATGCGTGCTGAATGTACATTGTCGTGTTGGCGTAGGTACCCCCTCGATCACTATTCGTTTTTCCTCCTTTTCTCTCTCTAAGTCATCATCTCTTACACAATATCCAACACAAAAATCACAGTCTTAGCTTTGCAAACTATTAAAATTTCGCACAACTATGGGTGTACATGTAGCTCACCAAGACTGTTTAGAGCTACAGGGAGCGACGGCAATGTCGCACCGCTACGCACCGGTCTTCCATGTGTCTACCAGCAGCACTCACAGTCAGCAGACGATACCGTTAATCATTTCCAAATGTAAAAACAACAATCTGTTATTTATTTTAGTATCATACGGAGCAAAATATTACTGTTATTCATTTCTAAATTTCCAAGCAAACATCCGACATTCGTTTTACTATCATACGGAGCCCAATATTACTGCTGTCCACTTCCAAAAGTGAAATGAATTATCTGACAATCATTTTATCATCGAATGGAGCTGAATGTTACTGTTTTTCATTGTTGAACGTCAAGGCAGACATCAGACATTTATTTTACCATCAAACGCAGCTGAATGTTAGTGTTATCAATTTCAAAATGTATAATAGCAAATATCCGACATTTATTTTAGCATCGTATGGAGCAGAATGTTACTGCTATTCACTTCCAAATGTAAAAGCAATCATGATTGTGATATTTATTTTGGAATCTTCCGGAGCCGAATGTTCTTGCTATTTACTTTCGAAAGTAAAAGTGAACATCCGACATTTGTTTTTAATCATCGTACAGAGTTGAATGTTATTGTTATTCATTTCCGAACGTAAAAGGGATCATTCGACATTCATTTTAGCCTATTCCGGAGCTCAATGTTATCGCTATGTACTTTTGAACGTAAAAGCAAACATCCGGCATTCATATTATCATCGTACGGAGTTGAATATTATTATTTATTTCCGAACGTCAAAGCAAACATTCGAAATTTATTTCAGCATCTTCCGGAGCCGAATGTTATTGCTATTTACTTTCGAATACATAAAGCAAACATCATACGGAGTTGAATACTATTGTTATTCATTTCCGAACGTCTAAGGGATCGATCAACATTTATTTTTGTATCTTTCGGAGCCGAATGTTATCCTTGTTTATTTCCAAACGCAAAATCAAATATCTGACATTAATTTGAGCACCGTACAGAGCTGAATCTTACCGTTATTCATTTCCAAAAGTATAAGCAAACATCCGACATTTATTTTAGTATCGTATGGAGTCGAATATTACCGTTATTCATTTCCAAAATCAAAAGCAATCATCTGACATTCATTGTAGCAACTTTTGGGGACGATTGTTACCGCTGTTCATCTCCAAAAGTAAAGGCAAACATCCGACTTTTTTTGGTGGCCCGACGTGCATTTTGGTGGCCCCGGGCCACTGTAAGTGTCGAGCCCTGAATAAGTGCAGCACAGTACATGAAGGATGGGCTACATGAGTAGTGAGTAATATTGCAAGATCAGATTCCGGCTATGGCTTCTGAGGACAGTGCTATTAATGTAATCATAAACATTTACCGAAGAGGATTGTTCGCATTAAAAAAAAGCGAAACAATCTTACGGGGCCTTGACGATTGTGCTAGAAAAGAAAAGAAAAAAAATACCGAAAACTCAAAAATGATTCAAGTCAAAACAGGGGTAAAATACATGATGATTTCTTTTTTTTTGTCTGAAAATCGTAAAGCGTATTATTCCGTTACTTCGAATTGTAATATCAGAATAAACTGTTGTTAAATCATATCTATACTAAATGCTAGGCCTATACTTAAAGATCATATACCACACTATTTTCATAATCGCATTGCTGGAAAAAAAAATATTCAGAGCTTGCGTTCTCGGGGGAGAATTAATGAAACAAACTTCGTGAAAGGAAAAAAGTAAAAAAAAAACAAAAAAAACGCACTAGCGGGAGAGTGATGTTTGGACAGTGGACCGTGATTAATGCCAAAGATATAACTGTCAACACCTAAGCAGGTGCGCCACGACAGTTAAGAAATGTACGTGCACGGCATGACTATCACGATCGCAAATCAAAACAGAGTGGTCAAAGATGATGGGCAGAGCGTATAGTGCTATTGTAAGCACTCCATTTGCACGGCTGCTATATGCATACCGTGTACGTGTGTAGGTACAGTAGGTGTTGGGGATTTTCCTTGTCAGCTGTGTACCGGGTATTTCTTTGAGCGCACGATCGTTCTGGGGCTCAGAATATTTACAATCAAGTGTGAAAAGATTTGTGACGTGTCTTCGCTGTCCACGCGCACTTCATCGGAAATGCTGAGTGATGTTTGCAATTTCAATTCGAGCAACATGCTGGGAAAAACAATAAGTTAATTAAGATCGGGACATGAGATTTCCCTTCGAGGTAACCGAACTTCGAGTTAGTTTTTTCGAGCTACGCGAATTTTAACACACGAAAACTCCATAGGAACAATCGGGACTTTCATTTTGCCTTCGAGGTAAGCGATATTCGGCTTATCCGAGTTCGAGGTTGACTGTATTATCAATAATTGACATATTTAGGAACAAGAAAACAGAGAAAGGTGTCATGCATGATAGTAACAAAAGAAATACAAGAAAACTTGAGTATTGTTGACTTGATTTATAGAATTGTATTTGTGTAGGGCTATTGTAGCATAATTCCATTACCATGTGTCTTAGATGTACATGTAATTTTCCTACAGATTGTGAAATTCTTAGCTTGGAAGTAGGCAAATCTTGATGGATGTGGTACTTACAAGTTATGAGATCTTGACTGACATAGTTAAAACTTCAAATCACAGTCGTTAGCAAGAAAATTTTGTGTGTTTTGACAAAAGAAACTCATTTGGCACATATAAACTTGTAGAAGTTTTAGGTTAAAGGCTAGAAAGTACTTAGTGGTTCTATTTTAGTTGAAGGCATAAACAATCTTTATCAAGACATTTCAGAATACATGAGTACAAAGAATTTGTATTTTTTCCTGTGTATTTCAGAAGGCGTAATTCCGTTACCGATTGTGTAATTCCATTACCACTGACTTTACAGGGGAAAAGCCTGCTGCTAAGAAAATGTGATAAAATATATGAAAAACAATCCAACTAAATTGAAGTTGACACAATTAATGATGAAATCAGGCAACAACCTATGGTGTATGTGTTATAGATTTCAGAGAAACTACATGTACTCCCAAACTTGAGTCAGGGTTGAAGTTGTGACTCAATTTTCTGGTAATTCCGTTATCATGACACATAGACCTCCTTTGTAACCAACCAAGTGAGAACATCTGACAAATTTGTATTTGGGGTAATAGTGCGAGTACCTCTGCATCTTTTAAATGTATCAAGAGAAGGCAAAGTAATCAATCCAGTGTACAGGGGGAAAGAATATGAGCCCAAATTCTCTGATTTGTAACTCCGTTACCGCGGAATTGCCCAGATATGTATTGTATGGTATGCTTAAATATGTGCATGTATACAGGTTGACCAGATTAGTGAAGAAGTTTTTATAATTTGGTATAGCTGCAGCTAGTATATGCATGTGAAATGAAATACATCGTAGCTCATTCAACCTAGAATGTTTCACTTCATTTAATTTCATTTCATTTATTTGGCAAAATATCAAACAATATACCATTTACAGGCCATTACAAAGATACAAATACATGCCAGGATTCCTAAGAAGCAATTGTGTGCTTGTGGCTGGAGCCCTCCTACCCAAAAAGACAAAATACTGTACATACAATGAATCAACCAACACTTACAGCTGTATTGTGACATGGACCAATACATGTACATGTACAGAAGTTTAGTCCAAATTGAAATAACACATATCCATGTAGTAGAGTAAATTTGTGGTTTGACCCCAAAAAAATTGATACAAAAGGTTTTTCAACGGTTTTGGGTAGGTTTTGGCCTCCAAAATAACATACTAAAAATCTACTCAAATCAACCTACCGGAAAGGGCCTATTTCCAAGATGGCGTCCAAAATGGCTGCCGTGGGCTTAAATTTCCATAGATTGTGCAATAGCTGGCCTACATTTGTGATTTTTGTGTCAATTTCTATGTTTTGGAGGTCAGCAAATCCAATGAAACCATTTTCAAAGTTGATTAGTGATGGGAAAAAACCTTAAATCCAAGATGGCGTCCAAAATGGCCCCCAAAATGGCCGCCATGGGCATAAAATTGCTACAAAATTGTCAATAAATACCGTGCATATGTGATATATGTGTCGATTTCTATGTGTTGGCGGTCAACAAATACACTGATATCATTTTCAAAGTTTATCAGTGATGGAAAGCCTTAAATTCAAGATGGCGTCGAAAATGGCCCCCAAAATGGCCGCCACGGGCATAAATTTGCTACTAAATTGTCAATAAATGCTGTGCTTGTGTGATGTATGTGTCGATTTCTATGTTTTGGAGGTCAACAAATCACCTATTATAATTTTCAGAGTTGACTCGTGATGGAAAGGCCTTAAATCCAAGATGGTGTCCAAAATCCCCCCCCCCCCGCCACCATGGGCGTGTACTTGTTTTAAAACAGGCAATAAATGGACTACATATGGACTACGTTTATTCCTATGTTTTGGAGGTCATGCCCCATCCTTCAAATAGTGTCTGCCTGAAAAGTTGTCCCGGTGTAGTGATCAGAATTAATTGACCATCTTGTGCATAACATAAATAAAAATATGCTTTGGTAATTTAGAAAGTAATGAATTAATCGGCTCTCACAATGATCACCATTTCCTCTAGAACGTACTTTCAATTAAAATGCCTTCAAGTTAGGGCAAATCGAAAACATCAACGAAAGTTCGTTCATTGAAGTGTCATTTACCACAGATAAACTATGCTTCCTCCTCGTCCTCCGATACTGTCTTGTAGAAAGGATTTTCGCAGGTATCAAGTTGACAGGGTCCGCAGACGCTGTGGCATGGCAGACCGTATCCCCTACAGCTACAGCGACTTGTTCTACAGCCAGTTGTGCAGTTGCATCGGATCACCTTCAACAACATTTCTGGAGCAGCGTCCTTGTCTGACATGACTGGAACTAGTTTATTGTCCTCCAGTTTCCAACCCCAGTCTGTTGCCTTCATGTTTCCGTTCCTCCCCATCCAGACCATAATCTGATAGTATACTCTCAGAGAGTGAAACCTTGTTGAAGACGCTGTTGGTGGCAGACGTTCTGGGGTGACAAACGACTTAGCTGAAGCCAGTTTCTTCACAAAGACATTATATCGCAGCTTGGCGAGGGAATCACAGGGATGTCCTCCAAATAATACTTTCATGGCATTGGTGCCGTTTTCCACGACCATGTCTCTTGTTTGGTTGGGGACAAGGAAGGAGTTTGCACAGGTTTTGATTGCTGAATCCCCCTTTGCCAGTTTCTGAAATGCTGACTTTTTTCCGATTCCAAATACTCGAGATGTCGAGTCACACCCAGTGAAGGCATGAAGGAAGAGAAGATGTGGGCATAGCTCTTCTCCCAATGATACTTTTAGCTGGTTGATATTGTGCACCTTCCAGCTCCTGGATGAATTGTCAGAACGAAAATACAGTTCTTTGCTGTCGACACTAGCGTAATGCAATAATAGCACCAACAGATCTGTATCTTCTCCAATCAGGGTAGTTGATTGTCGGTATGACGATGTCACTGCCGCTTTTACTATGTCTACATCGGCATCCCCTGGTGCATGAATTACGTTCAAGCCAATTTTCTTCATTTCCTCACTGATGAGGTTGATGAGCTGTTGCTTGTTGGAGCTCCTGGACAGGAACTCGTCCTTTTTGCCAGAGAATTCTGTTCCAGGTGTGAAGCTGACTTCGGGATGAACAATATGGCCACGGCGCTTGTGTGTATTGTCCTTAATAGATGGTCCATCATCATAACCATCAAAAACGACTGTTGCTTTTCCATAGTGACGAATAGTGAAGTCAGCATACGACTTGGCTATCACATTGAAACTGTCCCCGGCTGTCCATGACAAACGATGCAGCAAGGAGCCACCATCAAGAACATAGTGCTCAGTTTGGGGAACAGAGTCAGACACGGTATCATTTGACACTTTGGCAGAATAGTCTCTGATAGCTTGAGCTAATTGAGGTTTGTCAGCCTTTCTGAAAATACCTATACCCTCAAACAGGGCAGGGGGAAATGGGCTCAGCTCATAGCCCATGACATCTTCCAACGAAATGTCTCCTGTTTTTGACACAACAAGAAATCTTTGAAAGAGTAGAGCAGGGTCAATTGCTTTGTCTGGACCAAGTTTGACTGAAGACACATCTCCAAGTGTTTTGGCTCTGTCTTTTCGTTTGAAGGAAGATGTGAAAGCGGGTTTATTGACCATATTTTCCATAATCTTCTCTCCAACAGACTTATGCTCGTGGACATTCACATCCGACGCGGCCACCACTCCAGTCACAACATTTCTTAGTGAGGGATCTGGAGAAAACGGAGAGCATTCACTGAGTTTTGAACTGATTTTGGCTAGATCAGAAGCATCTCTTTCCATCCTTGCGCCACTAGATTCCTTGTGTTGTTCACTAGTCGTGTACAAAAGATCAGTGAATTCCTGCATCGCACTGTTATATTCCGACGTGACCGGCATTGACATTGTCCATAGAGACCGTTGTTCTTCATCCATCCCACTTCCGCGTGTTAGGCCACCAGTGCTCTTCAGGGATCTCATCAAGGTCTGTTCGATGACAAGATCAGGGCTTAGACCCGCCCAGAACTTATTACTCCGTCGGATGACATGGAATCCATCTGCAAACTTGCGGAAGACATCTGGATGATTCTGTTCTAGCTCTGCCATTTCTTGAAGATACAAGTAAGAAGACTTCAGGTAGTTGTAATGGCCAGCTGCAGCAAATATTGGCAGACATTCAGTTACAGCATGTAGGTGCATTGGCCAAGATCCTTTTCGATCTGCCATGATCGGCTTCCTTGCGACCCCTAACATTGTCTGGTAATTCAACCACAACTGACTTGTCTTGGATCTTGTTCGAAGTTCCATCTTCCGTTTGTCCATTTGATTTCTGATTGTAACCATTGCTTCAGATGTCACGACATTCTCAAGCGTTGTCTCACCATCCAACACCTTAGAGTACATATCCTCTGACTGAGCCACAAGTGATGCAAACTCAGTATTCTCATTCATCATTTCGGATACAATCATTCGATTAAGGCACTTGTCTACCAGCAAATGTCCTCTGAACGCTCTTTGAACTGCCTTTCCAGTCATCATATGCACGACTGCATTCTCACCATACACGACCTCTAGAACCTTGCTGAGCCCTGTTCCTTGCATGAGCGTTCCTATGGCACCGAGCAAGTTCATGAACATATGAAAACAGCCAAGTAGTAACACAACCCTTTTCAAGGGACTGTCTTGCAGTGCATCTTGGATGATTTCAGCAGCTTTCCAGTAGAGTGGTTGATCAAATGTTATGATGGGTGAGAAATTGTGCTTCATTGCCATGTTGGTGAGGAACTCCAAAGTCGATAGAATGCAAGTCTTATCCCCTGAATACATGTCTATCATTGGCAAAAACAACACTGAAGACTGACCAGGGTGTTCATACCCTCGATGAAGCGAGCACATCATTCCTTGCCAGTTTGGGGTAGCCTTTCGGAAACTGAAGGATAGCTCCCACAAAATATCGATGCTCACATCACAGTCAAGAGTTCTTGGAAGGTTCCGAAATTTGATGCTCTGGCATGCATGCTTTGCAAATCGACAATCTTTGATGTCAATTTTTGTCATGTCCTTGATGTTGAGATCAAGACTCTTTCGTCTGGTGAGCACACGCTTTGTTTTTTGGCCAGGTGTTATTGCAACAATCATACCCATACCATGAAAGGTTCCTTTGCCATCAATGGTTATGATGTTATGGTCAACGTTGTCAGCTGCAAATACCATTGTATGCTCAGCTGGATTAATCTCGTCACCCAAGACGTCTGGAGCAACACAGCTGGCAGCATTCTTTTCGAATCGTAGGATCTCGGTGTAAGACGAGCAGAATCCCATTTCACACAGTGTGTCAACAATGAATCTTGATCGATATAAATGGTGCATCTGTACACCAAGACCAATCTGCAAGGGAGCTAGTACAATGTACAGTCCTTGGTCTAACTGCCTGGATGATTGCTTGACCAATACCTGCAACTTTTCGTCGATTGTCCTTTCCTGCAAACAAGGCATCTAGTAATATTTGCAGGGTATCAGTGAGAAAAGCTAAGGCATTATCAAGTTTGAGCATATCAGAGCTTGGGTACTGATCCACAACGGAGGGAACATTTGTGTTAATGTCACTTTTGATCAGCTTAGCAGCAGTCTCAATAATCTTCTTTTTCTGAAGTTCTTCATCGTCATCTTGATTCGACTCCCTAAAAAAGTTTCGCAGAATGTGAGATGTTTTCTCCCTCTTGGTTACTATGTCGCCAAGTCCTTCACTTGTTGTAATATGTATCGAATCGCCGTATTACTCTTTCAATTTGTCTTTCAAGTACTGGTTCCCATATGGATTGGAATGATCATCAGTAAGAAACCCTCTCATTTTCTCTCTGAGGTCAGAAATCGTAACCTGTTCATCATCATTCTGATCCAAGTATGCACAGACCTTTTCGAATGCCTGCTCCTGGTCTTCGTTTTTGGGCCTTCCTGACTTCTTTCTTTTCACCTTTGGACCACTCCTGAACTGAAGAGGCATATCACGCCCACATCGAAAATGTCTGCTACATGCATGATGGTATACACAATCTGCAGCATGTAGATCCCCTCCAAAGAACTCGATCCTACCTTTAACTTCAAAGGACCAGTTGTCCGATCTGTCTTCACAGCACTGAAGGATTTTGTGCACAAAGGTGTCTGTTTTTACACAACTATGGTCCGAGCTTCCAGGTGCAATAGTGTTTCCACAAAATAAACAGTCAGTTTTGCTGTTAAATGGACCGCAGCTTAGTCTGGCACTTCGTTTTGCTTGCATTGGAGTTGAATATTTTTGGCATTTGATAATTCGTGGATTTGTGTACCATTTACGACAGGTCACATGCACATTAGTTCCATCTGTGACAACGATGTCATCACCTCTTTTAACACTCGCCTGATTGATTCCATCGGCTCCCTTTTTACGTATTTGACAAACCTCTTCTCCGTTGTCAATAGAGTCTTTGCAGATGGGACAGATATCTTGTCCACTAATACTTGATTCCATGGCAAACCTGAGGACAAATATCGGGTGAAAATGGCATTTTGAATGCCTCCTTCATCATAGAACAAAATGAATAATCATAGTGACCATGTGATGTCATTTTTAGTAGTGGTAGTAGTAGAATATAATTATTTCAGTAATAATATCACATTATCAGTGAAGATGATAACATGTATTTGTATGCTACCTGTTCAATTTTCTAGTAGATAACTCTACAATGATTGTAACATTCCGTGAATATTTACATTAAATAACTTTTTCTTTCGATGTAACATTTGTTTCTCATAGTTAGACGCACATACGCACGCTCACATGCACACCACATATATACACATATACCCACCTACTCATAAACATGTATAAGAAATAGGCAAAGTAAGATTAACTTACTTTCAGGTTTCTTACTCTTTGACTTGTAAAGATGTCGACTATAACTTGACACAACATCTGCTTGTACTGTCATGTCAGACTGGGGGAGGACATAAAGAATTGCAAGCATGTTTGAAACTCAGAGATTGTTCAACATTAAACTATGCATTACTTGAAGAATATACTTAGCATCCATTATCTGGAGAAATTGATATATGGCCTAAAAAGAAGGAAATCAAGTCTACTATATTTTGTTCTGAATATTTTGTAAGTTAGAAACTTAGGGTTTCAAGCTCTTGAAACAAGCATTATTACATGACTTACCAATACATTTACAACATCTGCTACCAACAGTGTGAAATAATAAGACAACAATGACCCAACTCAAAATTGACATTTTGTTTTAGATTTGATTTCATTATCTTGTGTTGTTGTGAAATTTCAAAACAAACAATCTGAATTTTGCACATATTATTAAGGTGTCAAATAGACCATTGGTGCAAGCTTTTGAAGCAACACTGAACACAAACATATCACAATTACACCGCATTTATTGACAATTTAATAGCAATTTTATGCCCAAGCTTTCAGACTGGTCAAAGAAGTGGCTGATGGGTTTCAACATCCAGAAATGCGCAGTAATGACTACTACAAGAAAGCACAAGCCCAGCATGTAAAGATATACTCTACTTGACATCAACATCCCACGAGTAAATCAGTATAAATACCTTGGAGTCACAGTCATACATGACCTCCGTTGGAGTGCCCACTGTCAGTCTGTGCTTTCTAAAGCTAACCAAACCCAAAGTATGTTGCGGAGGACTCTGTCTCCATGTTCCAAAGAGGTGAAAGCCCAAGCCTACAAGTCACTCATCCGACCACAACTTGAGAATGGAGTTGAAGCCTGGAATCCCTATGAGGTTACTTCCATCAACCGATTGGAACAAGTACAACGAGCTGCTGCCCGATTTGTCTACCAAGACTATAGACGTGCATCTCCCGTCACAGCGTTACTATCTAAGTTGAACTGGGACCTGTTACACACCCGCCGACTTCTTGCGCAAGCAACAATGTTTTACAAGATCACAAACTGGTGAACATCTCCTTCCCAGCCATCATAATCCCAGCAACTTATATTGGCAGAAATGACCACCTCCTCAAATACTCAGTCCCGGAAGCCACAATTGATCCATACAAATATTAATTTTTTTCCCAAGAAAAACAAAACTGTGGAACCGCCTACCATACTCTAGAGTTACTTCAAGAACTCCTACTGCCTTCCAAGAGGCTCCCCTCCCATCTATTCGGAACATGCAGCCTCAGTAGGATCCAGAATACTATAAATCCACCGGCTTGGTTTTTACTTGCACATGGCAAAATTTTTTATTTTGTACAATTGATAATATTGCCATCGGTAAATACACTCTGTCCGTCGGCCGTTGATGTCACCGTGTACCATTCCAGTGTAGCTTCCCACGAAAAGCTGCAACAGGGATTACTGCTTCAAGGTTCAGGGTTCAAGGTTTAAGGCTTTCCCATCACTAATCAACTTTGAAAATGATATCAGTGGATTTGTCGACCTCCAAAACATAGAAATCGGCTCATACATCACACATGTTCGGCATTTATTGACAATTTAAGAGCAATTTTATGGCCATGGCGGCCATTTTGGGGGCCATTTTGGACGCCATCTTGGATTTAAGGCTTTCCCATCACTGATCAACTTTGAAAATGATTTCAATAGATTTGTTGACCTCCAAAACATAGAAATTGACACAAAAATCGCAAATAAAGGCCAACTAGTGCCCATTTTATGGCGATTTAAGCCCGCGGCGGCCATTTTGGACGCCATCTTGAAAATAGGCCCTTTCCGGTAGTTGGATTTGAGTAGATTTTTAGTATGATATTTTGGAGGTCAAATCCTACCCAAAACCGTTGAAAAACCTTTTGTATCAATTTTTTTTGGGGTAAGGCTATTTTTTTGTGGTAGATTTACCCGACTAATGTGTACTTTAATAAATCATCTGTTATTGAACACAAAAACATGTATCTAAAGCTTAATTTGTTGGCAGACACAAACACACACACTCACACATCATCCTTAGTGTACAGAGAAAAAGAGATGAGAAAAAGAAAGGTACTAGTAGTAGTATAGAGGAAGAAAGGAAGTCTCTAGTCAGTTGTGGCTATACCATCTGTCTAAATACTATACACTCTGGTTATATTGTGTACTTTAAATCTGGAAAATGTAGTGCAGATTTAAGGTCACCATCAATAGAATTCCATTCTTTTACCAAACATATGGATTGCAATCTTACAGTGGAATAAGTAAAAGGTTTACGAAAATTGTAGTGGTCCCTGATGGGATATGAGTGGAATGGAGAATTCATCTGGAACATTCTGAACACATCGGGCAGCATATTTTGATGATATTTAAATATGAACAACAAAAGTTCTAGGAAGTGCCCACATATTTGGCTGAGTGAAGCAAAACAGACACTACTTGCAGCTATTATATATGGTAGCTATTCTTAGGTATGATGTCACACAATACACACTCTGTATCTGTAGTTCAATGTGATTGGTAGTTATTTTTAGGTAGAAAGTCAGGGTTCTGGAAAGCTCTTGAACCCACAAGTATATAAGTGTGTAGCCCCAGATTGGAGCAAATAACAGAACATTCAAGAAGGGGTGAATGGACTGTCCCAGAGGTAGGGCTGGCAGTCCTGAAGGTGGTGGTGGTCCCTATGGGGTCCCTGACAGTCCTGGATGTCCATCTACGAGCATGGCACATTGCACATCGGCGATATGAATATGCATGAAAGTCACAATTATGCTTTTATCTTTTGGACAAGGCCCTTAATTTCACTGTTGTAGTATGGCAAGTGAAAGGGTTCAAGTGAAATGCGCCCAGCAGAGAGCGATCAGGCACCACACGGTGTCACGCAGCAAGAGTGTCTGGTCAACAGGCTACACTGCTACTAACTGCGACCAGCCACAAAGACTTCATGTTCAGGCTGCGCATTGTAGGATTTGGGATCTGGTATGGGGTAATATCGCAGCTAAATTTGAACTTAAATACTAAACTAGAAATGTCGCTATGGCGACTGGTATGCCTCTGCCATAATGCATGGTTCTCTGAATAGGTCTATAGCACAATGTCTTGACAATGTGTGATGACAGTTTCACATAATTGGCATAATATCAAAATGACAGGTTTGTCACAAATGCAATGAGCATTCACTTTCCTTGAACTAGGTTTATTTGGATGAATGGCTATACAGTCTAGTTAAAGAGTGCAGGTATTTGGGGATTTGAAGATTTGTACCCAATTTTTGACCCTGTTATGAATTTAAAGAAGAAGTGAAATTTAGCACTTTCACTTGACCTTTGACCTTTTGGCAAGAAACTTCCAAGAGAATCTGTATTGAATAATACATGCATACACTAAGTTTCAAGAAAAAATCCTGCAGGCATTGCATGGATAAGAGAGAAATAATGGCATTTTTGATGAATTGACCTTGACCTTTGACCCCTGACCATTTACCCATGACCCCTAAATTCCCTACATGATCACTGCCAGTCAGTACATAGGCCTATACTAAGTTCCATGAAGATACCTTGAAATATTTGTGAGATATAATGGAAAAAAGTGAAATTTTAACATTTTCACTTTCAGACCTTTGACTTTTGACCTCATGACCCAAAGCTCTCTCTGGGGAATCTGTATTTGGTACATGTAGTTCATGTATACACCAAGTTTCAAGAAAAAAACCTCTAGGCATTGCATAGATGTAGGGGAAATAGTGAAATTTTGAGCATTTGACCTTAACCGTTTGACCTTTGACCTTGAGCATGTGCGCCCAAAAGTTGATACGCACAACTTTGCCCACTCATACATATAATACATGCCGAGTTTCGTTAGGATACCTCTAACAAATTTTTCAATATATATACTGTCCAAAAAATTGATTACGGACGGACAGACGGAAGAACGGACGGACGGACGGAAGGACCGCCAGACGGACAACCCGAAAACATACTGCCTCCGGCGACACTTCGTGGTGTAGGCATAAAAATGTGTCAATTTGAATACATACTGACGTTGTCCAATCATTGACAACAGGATATGGGAGACGTTTGGTTCCACTAATACTCCATTTCTGTCAAATCAATGACTTTAAATGAGTCGGGAAGGATCTGTGAGAACGATAACTGCTCTGAAGGACGGATTTGAAACCTCTGCACTTGCGCTGTTGGTGTCATTTGATTTTATCATTCCTCTAGGAATATTTATGCAAAATCTGCATTCATGAAATTACTTTGAATTTCAAATTTTACCCTATATCATTTTCATTTTATCAAACATAATTCAGAATTAATATATTATATCAAATAAATCTCCCTAACTGGCCTCGGTTCGAGCTGCCCAATCGACTATCGTATTTTCTGGCCAGCCTGGCCCGGTACCTTGAGCAGACTTCTCAGCAAGGTGATTGGCTGTCCACCTGCCTAGGTCACTCCAATACACGAGAGGGGCTTGATCAATGCTTGTGACTTATCGGGAGCATTTAATGCGAATTTTATCACAAATTTACATGAAATTAGAAAACAAACAACACAAAGATATAAAGCAAACATCTGGGCTGTGTCCAATGCGCAGAATGATGATAATATCAAGACATACAGTGTGTTGTGTCCTCTGGACATACTGAACAAAAGCTTTGAGTTGCAGTTCCTAAAAACAGCAACATGACGCACATCAGTGATATATATTTTTGCTAAAAAATACTCTTTCTACAGTTGAACATCTCGTATCCGGACAAGTCGGGACCGGGGCTCATCCGGATAAGGGATTTGGCCGGATACGGGAGACTCAATGCTTTATACAATAGTCATGTACATTATACATACACATGTACTGATGTAGCCCATTGTAGTACCACATGTAGTAATGTGTATACTGCACCCTTTTCATTGTTAAATTTGGGGATGTTTCGGGATGTTGAAATGTCTGAAGGTAAGCAATTTGGAAGGAAATTTGATGCAATGTATGTTAATCATATTGGAAGTAATATGTAATTCATGTGTGTTTGGGTAGGAGTTCTCAAGGAGTTGGGAATCCCCCTTTCTTCCTGTAATTATGTATTAAAAAAAAATCACGGCGAGATTGCGTCCGGATAATAGAGAGATCCGGATAAAGGGAGGCCGGATAATAGAGGTTCAACTGTATTATGTACTTTGGACATCAATCACAGTGTAGTGTTGTTGTGGGTTTTTTTTTTTTCGGTTTTAATGGCGTGTATCACTCAAAATTGAGTATTCACAATTAAGATTGTGTGTTGGATCAGTGTAGCCTTTTGACCTGCAGGCACTTGTGCCGCGTGATTTGCGCCGCGTGTGGTGCCCGGTCGCTTTCTGCTGGTGGGCAAGTCCAAGATAACATGCGCGTTACGTATGGGACATTCAGAGACTTTTATGACCTGAAAAATAGTGTTAATGGCCTTTGATCAAATTGAACTTTATCATGGTGATTGATATCTAGGAGAAGTATAATCATGTAAAAAATTGAGAAAAATGACCTTGACAATTATATTCTAGAAGAGAAAATACAAGTATGTATGTGCCGTTACGTATTCTTGGGACCAGAAAAATTTTATTTTTTTGAACATTTTTTTCAACCTCAAAACTCTCTGAAAGTATTTCATTCTACAACTTGTAACTCACTGTGATGAAAGTCACAACACTCGAGATTATCACAGGTAAGTTTCATGTCATTAGGCAAAAAGCTCTAATTACAGGTTCTAATTAAAGACAGACATGACGTGTTACATATGGGACAGTTACGTATGGGACAGTTTGTCCCCCATTCATTTAGTGTGTGAAGAACCATGTTTATGGGTATTTTGCATAATTATTGAAGTAAAATCAGTTGAAACTACTCAAATACTGACCCAGATTGTCAAGGAAACAATATTCCCCAAATATTCACCATCATAGTCGTATTCAATCATACTTTTATATTTTTATGACCAACCTGAGTATGCATGCCCTTTGTCCCCCATTCGTTTAGTGTGTGGAGAACCATGTTTATGGGTATTTTGCAAAATAATTTTGCTGACGCGCAGTACTCTAGCCTGGGTCGTACGAGGGTTTTGTAGGCGATGGATTTGACTTTTGACGAGCAACTGAAGAGATTTCTTTGCAGGAGGCCAAGGATTTGGTTTCCTTTCGAAGAAACACCTCGAATGTGATTTGCCCAGTTCAATTTATTGTTTAATTGGATCCCTAAATAAGTGTAATCTGTAACAGCCTCCAAGATGGTTTCTCCGATATGATAAGTTGCCTTAATTAGGTTCTTTTTATGTGAAATGTGCATAACGAAGCATTTTGTTTTGTTGAGTCTCATCTGCCATCGTTGTTCCCACATTCTCAGACGATCAAGATCTGTTTGAAGGGCCTGACTATCTTGTGTAGTGTGGATCTCCTTGTACATAATACAGTCATCTGCTAATAAGCGAATTGTTGAAGAAGAGTCATCAGAGATGTCATTTATGTAGAGAAGTTCTTTTTCAATCAGAGCTTGTAGTGTTGCCACTTTATTTTTGATACTCTGAAAGTTGATATTAAGAAACTTAATCGATTGTTTCTTGTTTTCCTTTTTTGGTCGATATTTTTGGGAGGAGGATGCAACTGGAGTGCCTATGTTGGTATGGTTGGTTGACGTGGGAGAACTGGACGACAAGTCGGACAAGCAGGCAAAGGAGTTTTCATCTTCAAGAATTTGTGTGTCAAATAATGACGAGCTGAAATTTGGGAGGCCACAATAATCGCATATCCAAGAATAAGAAGAATTGCCTAGGATTTGGAAAATCTGGGAGCTCATTTGTATTTGTTACATTCTTTGTGAAGCCAAGTGTCACAGTTATCACATGCAATACAATCTTGCTTCCACTTGCATGCTTTGGTACATATTCCGCACGGGTATTTCACAGGGCCAGGGTTGAAATTTACATCCCATGCAAGAATATTGGCTAGGAGTAACAATGGGAGCCTGCCCTTTGGATATCCAAGGAAAGGTTTAAATCTGCATTTTAATCCAGAACCAGGAAAGGGGTTGTAGCTACTGTCTATTTATGCTGCAATGTATGCCCAGGCTTCTTGGGTTGGCTCTTTTTTGATGCACGCCACTCTTCCGCTTTCCACTTCCATTCACTCGTCCCATATCCGTCATCATCACCTTGATCATCACATAGACCTACTGATGCTCTGTACCCACACTCTGCTGGTACGCCCATGCACGGTACTCACGCACACAAACTTGCGACAAATCACAATCAATATTGCTAGTACGTGTACTGTGTGGTCCACTGTGACTGTGTTCTTTATTAATGCATCGTTTACCTCTGTCTCTCTAACAATGTTACACTTGACTTGGACACTTGAGTTCAGACACGAGCATCAATCTCTGACAATGATGTCAACACGATGAAATTCTCTACTGCCTGCATCAACCTGATGTTTTACGTCCTTACTCGTTATCGAGCAGAAAAGGTGGAAAAGTGGAAAAGCAGAAGAAGTAGGTTGAAAGATTGTGTGCCTCCCCCGGGTCACAATCACAGCATCCCTCACCCATTTCTGTTAGCCAAGTCCTCTATTCTGTTTCTACGTACTGCCTATTACTATATGATGCGTTTCTAAGATCCGACCACAAGGTGGCACTATTCCTGTTAAATCTGAAGGAACAGGGGTTATTTGCGCAGGAGACAGACAACGTATATGAAAAGCGGGGAAGAGGGGGTGTCTGAAAAATGTTGGCTGTTGCTGTGACAGGACCAGCACCAGAAAAGGATTTTGAGGTGCAAGTTGCAGGCCTCGAAATAGGATTTTGGAGGGGCAAGGCCATTTAGAAAAGGGCACTTTTTCCAAGAGGCCAGGGCACTTAGGTCAGTCAGAGGGGCACCAAGGCCACATTCGAAAGGGCATGTTGGGTGTTTATACGTGATGTGAATGCCCCATAGAGCTGTATGCTATCGACTGTGCTGCTACACTCCAGCAGCGCACGCACGCATATAAGATCTCTCCAAAGCAGACGACGTTAGGCAGTAGGCCATGCACAATACGATGTAGGTTCTGCAATACAGTATGTTCTCAATGCACACGCCGCCCTCGCTTTGGAGCACCTCCGGCGCCATTTTGCTTTGAGCATGCGGTGTTGGCGCACGCGGGTACCGGGTCGCGTCGGGCGGAGCCAGGCATGAATGCAGAGCGAGAGAGATGGCAATGGTCGCAGCCGTCCGACAGGCCTGGCATTTTTTAGCATGGCTTGCGACCACTTGCTCCGGCCCGCCGCTGCCTAGCTAGTAACTCTATGGCCGCTGCGCTGCGGAGGCTAGGCAGTCGGGATGGTAAAAGCCGGTCGGGTGTAGACACATGTACGTACGCGTCGTCTCGTATCTCGGAAAGATACTTTGAGTTTGAATCAGATATATTGGGACGCGAGTGAACTGAAGGTATGATATTTGAGTAGACTTTGAGAAAGGGCATACTATATATACGTCATAAATAATAACTTCCATTCTAAAAGGGCACCACTGCCACAAGAAAAAGGGCACATTTTTTTTGGCCGTAACTTTGATCAAGGAAAAAAAGGCATTGCGGCCAACGAGAGGGGCACCAACGGCCATGGCCGTCGGTGGCCGTCAGTTAATTCGAGGCCTGAAGT
This sequence comes from Diadema setosum, assembly GCF_964275005.1. Classification (NCBI taxonomy): domain Eukaryota; kingdom Metazoa; phylum Echinodermata; class Echinoidea; order Diadematoida; family Diadematidae; genus Diadema; species Diadema setosum. Next base: position 43,676,509 of record NC_092688.1, on the reverse strand, counting down.
TGTGCTCAGCAGTGGTGCTCTTGTTGTAAGCTTGTGTTCTGAGTTGGTATTCAATAGCACAAAGTACAGAGTGCAGAATAAGACTGGCAATAGATTGATACGAGAGACTCTATCACGATGCATGATGTTCAACAAGGCAAGGTAAAGTTATTGCAGACAATCAACAACACTCAGTTTCAGGGAATCACAGTTAAAAAGAAAGCAACGATACAAGTTAAAAATGCTGCACAATTTTCTGAAAAGTCATGTAATCAGTAAAAGGATAAAAGGATATCCATCCATAAGTTGATAAAAGCTCAATCCGTAGTCGTCTGAACATGTGCTGTGGGCTATTCAAAGATGGCGGCGACGATAGGGTGACATAACAAAAACTGTGTGTTATGCAGTCGGCGTCGTTGAACGTGATATACGATGATAAAACTAAAAGGATAATGGCTGTGTATCGTTGACTGTATGATAATTTCCATAAACAATCCACACATCTGGTGTTGGGATCTTCATGCGAGGTTACAAAAGTTCGATTTTAGCCAATGTATCCAGTAAATCAGCTTCGGAAAATCACAAGGTTGGTTTATGCCGGCGAAGATGAGACGTGGAGACTGCTGTACTGTGTACAGTATGTATGTAGAGTGTGTACAAATTCCATTGACTTTCGGCACGGCAATAATCTTTGAAGATCCGTTTAAAACTTCCTTAAAATATCACAAATATATCACAGATATAATTACCTCATTTATTACCTGAATTATTACCTGAATTATATGTACCTACAATGATGCCCAGTAAGCCACCAAGAAAGCCAACTCGCGTACGGGGGCTTCTTGCAGAGAAATGTGAGAATCTGCCCACCAAAGACAAAGGCACTACTAGTACTAGTACTATACAAGACCCTAGTTTGCCCTGTGTTGGAATATTCCTCAGCAGTCTGGGACCCATCCTCACAAGAGAACATCAGCAGGAAACTGGAGATGGTGCAATGCCGATGTGCACGTTTTGTCCTGGGTGGCTACCACAGAGATAGTATTAGTAGTGTTACTACCATGCTCAATAAACTAGATCTACAGTGGAGCACTCTTCAAGAAAGGAGAGCACAGCTAGCAAAGAGTCTAGATCTTCCAGTCACCTACTTCATACCAGTTGCAGGACCGTCAACACGCGGAAACCCATATAAGCTTCTCAAGTTCCATCTGCCAGAACTCACTTGTTTCAGTCCACGTTCTATTCGGCTGTAGGCCCTATACTATACAACTACAGTTGTACCTCTCTTATCCGGCCTCCCTTTATCCGGATCTCTCTATTAGGCCAAAAAAAAAATTGTTGCATTGGCGTAACATGAGATTTTCAAATAGGGTCGGTCGGGCGGATTTTTTTTTTTTTTTTTTTTTTTTTGCTACCTGCATTTTACGTGTAAAACTCGTGCTCAGCTCAGTAAACAGTTACAACTGCTGCACCGAATGTGCTGTGTTCATCTATTCTACAAATCATTTATGAGGCCGATATTACTGGAATTATACCCCTTCACAGAATTTAAAGATGTTGAAATCCCTATCCTGAATGTTTTCACTTCATATTTTACTATTTTGACTTAGAGAAGATAGATGCAAATTGACCCATATGTACGATCTTTTCATCGCACACGGCGATCTCTATTACAGTCCCACATATACAGATTCGTGTAAGTTCTCCACACAAGAAACCTATGGCAAAACTGTGCACAATACATCGCAGTCTAAATGCTACGTATACACTGAATAAATCTTGTTAGAGTACATGTTCGTGTTGGAAACAGATGACATACTGATCAAGGAAGGCTTATGCGAGGCGCAGATCTCTCCCTCGTACATCCGATATCCCCAGAGCCGTTTCCACTTCCGGGTTTGTGCGATCGCGATCGCAATCAACAAGATATTTGATATCGATAGCAAAAAAAAAATAATAAAAAAACATGGGGTCGGCGGAATTTTGAGGGTCGGGCGGGTTTATACGCCAATGCAACAATTTTTTTTTTTTTTGCCTTATACGGACACAATCTCGCCGTGATTTTTTTTTTTTTATAATTACGGGAGGAAGAAATTGTTCACACACAGTACACACACAAAGAGAGAGAGGGAGAGAGAGTGTGGGAAAGAGAGCAACCCAATCGCAATGCGCTATCACTTTTTACCTTGGGCCCGGTACGTGTGAGGCTAGGAAATGAACGGCGTTGTAGCCACACATTTCTGATGTATTTTTTTTTTTCGTAATACTAGTACATTGTATGTCTATTCAGATGCCTTGTTTTCTCTATATACCTCATTCTCCCAGAGCTACCAAGTCTCACGCATTCTGCGTGAGACTCAAGCATTTAGGGGCCGTCTCACGATCTCACGCATGGTACCCATTTTTCTCACGCATCGGGCGAAGTCTGCAACTTGGGCCTATAATAATGAGCATAGCTCAAAAGATTAAAGGGAAGGTAAACCCAAAAAGCAATGTGGATTGAGTGAAAGCAGCAACATTAGTAGAACACATCAGTGAAAGTTTGAGGAAAATCGGACAATCGATGCAAAAGTTATGAATTTTTAAAGTTTTGGTGTTGAAACCGCTGGATGAGGAGACTACTAGAGGATATGACGTATGAGTGGACAACAATACAAAGAAAATATAAAGGAAATTCAACAAAAATTCACTTTTCTAGAATTATGAAAGAGCAATGGACCAACCTCTTTCAGAAAGCAGGGGGAATAATTGCTACCCCTAACATATGTCAATATCAAGTTGATGGAATTTGTAATTTTCATGAAAAATGGATTTTTGTAGAATTTTCTTTATATTTTCTTGGTACTGTTGTCCACTCATACGTCATAACCTCTAGTAGTCTCCTCGTCCAGCGGTTCCAACACCAAAACTTTAAAAATTCATAACTTTTGCATCGATTGTCCGATTTTCTTCAAACTTTCTCTGATGTGTTCTACTAATGTTGCTGCTTTCACTCAATCCACATTGCTCTTGGGGTTTATCTTCCCTTTAAAATGATAGTTGCAATTAAAGGTATATTTTCCTTTTGTCTTTCAAAATAAGTAAAAAAAAGTCACTTAAGTATGCACCTGATCGCATCATTAAGAGCTAAAAATTGAAAAAGCTCCTACCGTGGGAGGCCACAGGGGGGAAAAACCCCTTCCACACCCTCGCTCGCGCGCACATTCGCATGCCGAGATGCCGAGTCATGAAAATATCACTCATAAAAATTTTTTGAACTTGGCATCCCTGTTCTCCTTCTCTCTCCGCCTCTCTCGCTCTTTTTGTAAATATGTACCATTTATATGTTATGTGCCATGTGTGTTGAATTAGTGACCAGGAGTGCATGTTGCACCCCCACAGACATAGTACATCCTAGCACCCATCGAGGGGATGAAGAAGCAAGGTCAGTTTGACCAAAATCATAGGTGGTCTCGGTAACTCCACTCCCCGACTTTCTCTATAACATAAACAATGTGGTAAGGCTTTGCTCGAGACATTATGACAAACAATGGACCACTTCTTCCCCATCGAAGAGGTAGGATTCATTCCACATTCTGCACTCACAAGAGGAGGAGGTGTCTCAGCCTGCATAGAGCTGGTTAACATACTATTTTGTGGAATCATGCTGCTGGTCGCCGACTAATCGTAAGTTTAACCATGTTATACATATGTTGGTGTATACGCATTAATCAGCCCCATCATGTATTTTCGATTTACACAAGGGTTAGGATAGCCCAAACTTTTAGGTCACTCTTTGTTTAAATACATAAGTTTGGATGTGAAAAGCAACTTCAGTTCATCTGAAAGTGCTGGTCTGTTAGGCATGTTGTGAACCAAGGCTGGCTCTTATTCTTATATGTATTAAACATTCGCACATGTGTGCTGTTGTATCATTCATTTTGCTGTTGATATTAGTGAGATGATCTTGGGTATAGTAAACTTTGTTTGTTTCCTTTGTTTGTTCATATAGTTTACGGACAAGTCCTGTACATGGCTCATATTGTGTTTTGTATTTAAGATATACATTAGGGTCTAGCTTGTAGACTAGTATGAAGACAACTGGGATGTTAAGATGTACAGTGCACTTGGTGTGGTCAGTCGCCAATGGTAGCTGAAGGGTTAAAGTAAACAATGAGCCTGTGTGTGGGTAGGCTGCATCAGTGACGGTCAGTTGTTTTTGGACAAAAGGGGGATCCCCATCACTATACCAGTTGTCTGTTAACTCCCCTAACCTTGTTCACATTTGTTTGGGCCTCTTTTTATGTTGCTGTTGCCATGACAACTGGAGCTCATAGTTTATTTGGGGATTTTGTATGTATGTATACCTGTTACACTCATTTGGTTTACTATATTATACAATTTGATTTGTTCTCTCTATAGCTGAATTCTTACTCTTATCGAGCAGTCTGAGCCCAAAGGCGAGGTACTGCTGGGTACTGTCCGAATAGGGAGGTAAATCTTGCCTGTAATTAGTCCACATCATTTCTTATCCTTTTTATATGTCTAATTTCATGTAAATTTCAAATAGTTTATGCATGGTATAAGTCATTGTGATCTCTAGGAATAATTAAATACATGCCTTTCATTGTGTATCTCGAAAGTACTAAAGTCGTGTACACGATTTGGTCGGACCGTTAAGTTTATTGAGAAATGATAAGAAGAATATATATAGTTGATGTGATACATGAGGTTTTGAGGAGTGAATGTTTAAGAAGGAACAATGTTGAAGGAAGGATAGAATTTTCTTATAAACTGTTTTAATGTCAAGGGCGAGCGTATTATTAAGGCTCTTGGTATTATCATTATAATCCCGGTTTCATTTCTTTGGTTATTGTTAACAGGGATAGCAACAAAAGGAATTATGTCATCACCCCAGGAGTAATCAAACACAATATGTAGGAGTAGTTCGTGAAATAAGAGTGTCATGAACATTTAATCAACATTTTGGAACGAAGTGGAATGTTAAGCAATGTTAAGCAAACAATGCCATATGTAGATTCAACTCATATTATTGCACTCTTCGACATTTTATGGAGTAAAGTAATATTTTATAAGAAGATTGTTTGTCTATGGTTAGATTGTAAGAAAGTGTGCGTACGATTCTAGTTGCATTAGAGTACACTAATTTGTGGTTGGTATGAGCCCTTTGTACATAGTGTATATTGATTCATGTTTTCTTTTGTTCATTGCCCACAGCACATGTACACCTAATGGCGTGCACCGGACGGTGCTGTGTTGGTTTAGTTAGTTATTTTGGTCCTTTTTCCTTTTTTTTCGTTGTTGGTATTTCAAGGGTTGTTCTTAGTCTTGAAGCAACTCATTTTGTTTAGTATTCTATGATATCAATGATAAGACAGAGATTCTTCACAATCGAATCTCACATTCATGATAACTTCCCTAGTAAATCTGCATTACACTTTATAATTTTAACTGGCTTGCTCCTATGTGTCTTCTCTTTCCACCTGATCTTCGAGTGTTGAGCCTGGGCCTCTTTAGTCCCGAATTCAGTCTTACTGCTTTACCCATTTGGGTTTTCATTTTCATTATCATCATTTATTTTCTTTTCATTATTTACAAATACCTGTGTACACATTCCACGGGTCACATACGGTATCAGGTAAAGCAGCTGTCTGTTACTGAGTGTAACAATGAAAAGGTTGCAGTACACACATTACTACATGTGGTACTACAATGGGCTATGTCAGTACATGTGTATGTACATGAATGTATAAAGCATTGAATCTCCCGTATCCGGCCAAATCCCTTAGGCCAAAAAAAAAAAAAAAAACGTATTGGCGTAACCCGCCCGACCCTAAAAATTCCACCGACCCTATGTTTTTTTGTTTTTGTTATCGATATCAAGTATCTTCTTGACTGCGATCGCGATCGCAAAAAACCCGGAAGTGGAAACGGCTCTGGGGATATCGGATGTACGAGGGAGAGATCTCGCTAGCGCATATAGCGCCTCGCATAGCCTCGCTTGGTCAGTACGTCATCTGTTTCCAACACGGACGCGTACTCCTATCATTCAGACTGCAATGTATTGTGCACAGTTTTGCCATAGGTTTCTTGTGTGGAGAACTTACACGAATCTGTATATGTGGGACTGTAATAGAGATCGCCGTGTGCGATGAAAAGATCGTACATATGGGTCAATTTGCATCTATCTTATCTAAGTCAAAATAGTAAAATATGAAGTGAAAACATTCAGGATAGGGATTTCAACGTCTTTAAATTCTGTGAAGGGGTATAATTCGAGTATTATCGGCCTCATAAATGATTTTTAGAATAGATGAACACAGCACATACGGTGCAGCAGTTGTAACTGTTTACCGAGCACGAGTTATACACGTAAAATGGAGGTAGAAAAAAAAAAAAACTAGAAATGTCGCTACGGCGACTGATGCCTCCGCCATAATGCATGATTCTCCCAATAGGTGTATAGTACAATGTCTTGACAATGTGTGATGACAGTTTCACATAACTGGCAAAATATCGAAATAACAGGTTTGTCAGAAATATCTTGAATGTTCACTTTCCACGAACTGGGTTTGCTGTAATTGTCTATTAAAGAGTGCAGGTACACATATTTGGGGAATTGAAAATTTTTACTTGCCTTCTGACCGACCTTATTATAAGTTTATGCATTGAGTATAATTTTCCAGGTATGAAGAAAGAGTGTAATTACAGTACAAAATATTTTTTTCTTCATTTAAACCTGACCTTTGACCCTTAACCTTTGACCTTCTGGCTGGAAATTTCCGAGAGAATCTCCATCAAGTAATACATATACATATATTAAACACTTTTAAAACTAATAATGCAATCATTGCATATACTAGTATGCATATGAGGGAAATACGGTAGTAACATTTTGAGGAGTTGACCTTGACCTTTGAACCCCTGACTATTGACCCATGACCCCTAAATTTCCTAGATAATCCCTACCAGTCAGTACATGCATATGTACCATGCTCCATGAAGATACATTGAACCATTTGCGAGAAAAGTGATATTGCAACATTTTCACCTAATCTTTGACCTTTTGACCTTTGACCTTATGACATGAAACTCTCTCTGGAGAATCCTTACGCAGTAGTACATGTCTACACTAAGTTTCAAGAAAATAACTGCGGGCATTGCATAGATATGGGGGAAATAGCAACATTTTTAGCATTTGACCCTGACCTTTTGACCTTTGACCTCTTGTCAATGTCACTAGAATCTACTCAACTAATTGTCCCATCATACATCATCCTTGGACCAAGTTTGGGTGAAAGCTGCTTCATCCAGTTTTGAGTTATCACATAAACAGATAAATTTTAGGATTTGACCTTGATCTTTGACCTTTGACCTCTGTCCGATTTCACAGAAAAACTAATCAAGGAATTGTCCCATCATACATCATCCTCCAACAAAGTTTGGTGAAATTTGCTCCATACAGTCTTGAGTTATCGCGTAAACGGATACAATTTCATGATTTGACCTTGACCTTTGACCTTTAGCTGATTTCACCCAAAATCTTATCAAATCGTTGCCCCATCATACTTCATACTTGGACCAAGTTTGGTAAAATTCCAGTAAATATTACTCAAGTTATCGCGTAAACGAAAGCGGACGGACGTAAGGACGGACGGACAACCCGAAAACATAATGCCTCCGGCACCACTTCGTGGCGGAGGCATAAAAAGTAGGGAGTGTGAGAAAAACAAACTATAAGGCAAGGAGACTGTTGGTCTTCTATATCTATTCAAAAAGTTTGAAGAATGTAATTTCTCGATGTCAGTTGTTACTACATATTGCGCAAATGTCTGAACTCCACCTGCGGGCCATATTTTAAGGAAATTACAAGTATCAACAGAACCCGCAAAGCTAGCAGCCAACCCTATTTGCAAAGTATGTGCAGGTACTTTCAGCAGCAGCGTCGGTAAATTTCAAGTTTTTGTCACGAAGTCCTGATGTGAGGTCCATTAACTGTTGATGATAGGCCAATGCTTTTACGCTGAATTGCTTTGATTGGATTTCACTCTGGAGATTAATGAACATTTTACTCAGAACCCCAAGAAGAAAGGACACATAGGGATACCAACAACAACAAACAACCATAAGGCAAATTGAAACAAAGCAAAGCACAACAACAAAAGCCATCATTCTCCGAAATAACCTTGATGCTCTCTGGAGTCCCTGCTGATTGGCAAAAAAACAAAAACAAAAACAAAAAACAAAAAAACAAAAACAAAGACAAAAAACCCTCTCCGATAATCCAACCTTGAAATGACCTATAGGTGACATTCATTAATCACTCAACCTCCTTCCTGTCTTGCCATGAAGTTAAAAAATGCTCAAAGCCTGTATAATCCAAATGCCTAGGGACAAAACATAACATGATACTGTACTGTAGTTCTGTCCGTGCCCATTCATAAGAACAATGACTAGAAATGTCACTACGGCGACTGATGCCTCCGCCATAATGCATGATTCTCCCAATAGGTGTATAGTACAATGTCTTGACAATGTGTGATGACAGTTTCACATAACTGGCAAAATATCGAAATAACAGGTTTGTCAGAAATATCTTGAATGTTCACTTTCCACGAACTGGGTTTGCTATAATTGTCTATAAAGAGTGCAGGTACACATATTTGGGGAATTGAAAATTTTTACTTGATTTCTGACCGACCTTATTACAAGTTTATGCATTGAGTATAATTTTCAAGGTATGAAGAAAGAGTGTAATTACAGTACAAAATATTTTTTTTTTCATTTAAACCTGACCTTTGACCCTTAACCTTTGACCTTTGACCTTCTGGCTGGAAATTTCCAAGAGAATCTCCATCAAGTAATACATGTACACATATTAAACACTTTTAAAACTAATACTGTAAAAGTGGAAATTTTCGCGGTGTTGAAATTTTCGCGCATTTCGCGCAACCAGAAACTAGCGCGAAAATAAAAACACGCGAATATTTTTGCTTGCCATACGTTCCTGTGCGTGATGTCTTGATTCCGCGGAATTAAAAACACGCGAAACTCTTCTGACCCGGCCTAGCGCGAAAAATTAGTCGCGCGAAAATATCCACTTTTACAGTAATGCAATCATTGCATATACTAGTATGCATGTATGAGGGAAATACAGTAGTAACATTTTGAGGAGTTGACCTTGACCTTTGAACCCCTGACTATTGACCCATGACCCCTAAATTCCCTAGATAATCCCTGCCAGTCAGTACATGCATATGTACCATGCTCCATAAAGATACATTGAACCATTTGCGAGAAAAGTGATATTGCAACATTTTCACCTAATCTTTGACCTTTTGACCTTTGACCTTATGACATGAAACTCTCTCTGGAGAATCCTTACGCAGTAGTACATGTCTACACTAAGTTTCAAGAAAATAACTGCGGGCATTGCATAGATATGGGGGAAATAGCAACATTTTTAGCATTTGACCTTGACCTTTTGACCTTTGACCTCTTGTCAATGTCACTAGAATCTACTCAACTAATTGTCCCATCATACATCATCCTTGGACCAAGTTTGGTGAAAGCTGCTTCATCCAGTTTTGAGTTATCACATAAACAGATAAATTTTAGGATTTGACCTTGATCTTTGACCTTTGACCTCTGTCCGATTTCACAGAAAAACTAATCAAGTAATTGTCCCATCATACATCATCCTCCAACAAAGTTTGGTGAAATTTGCTCCATACAGTCTTGAGTTATCGCGTAAACGGATACAATTTCATGATTTGACCTTGACCATTGACCTTTAGCCGATTTCATCCAAAATCTTATCAAATCGTTGCCCCATCATACTTCATACTTGGACCAAGTTTGGTAAAATTCCAGTAAATATTACTCAAGTTATCGCGTAAACGAAAGCGGACGGACATAAGGACGGACGGACAACCCGAAAACAAAATGCCTCCGGCACCACTTCGTGGCGGAGGCATAAAAAGTAGGGAGTGTGAGAAAAACAAACTATCAGGCAAGGAGACTGTTGGTCTTCTATATCTATTCAAAAAGTTTGAAGAATGTAATTTCTCGATGTCAGTTGTTACTACATATTGCGCAAATGTCTGAACTCCACCTGCGGGCCATATTTTAAGGAAATTACAAGTATCAACAGAACCCGCAAAGCTAGCAGCCAACCCTATTTGCAAAGTATGTGCAGGTACTTTCAGCAGCAGCGTCGGTAAATTTCAAGTTTTTGTCACGAAGTCCTGATGTGAGGTCCATTAACTGTTGATGATAGGCCAATGCTTTTACGCTGAATTGCTTTGATTGGATTTCACTCTGGAGATTAACGAACATTTTACTCAGAACTAACCCCAAGAAGAAAGGACACATAGGGATACCAACAACAACAAACAACCATAAGGCAAATTGAAACAAAGCAAAGCACAACAACAAAAGCCATCATTCTCCGAAATAACCTTGATGCTCTCTGGAGTCCCTGCTGATTGGCAAAAAAACAAAAACAAAAACAAAAAAACAAAAAAAATAAAAACAAAGACAAAAAACCCTCTCCGATAATCCAACCTTGAAATGACCTATAGGTGACATTCATTAATCACTCAACCTCCTTCCTGTCTTGCCATGAAGTTAAAAAATGCTCAAAGCCTGTATAATCCAAATGCCTAGGGACAAAACATAACATGATACTGTACTGTAGTTCTGTCCGTGCCCATTCATAAGAACAATGACTAGAAATGTCACTACGGCGACTGATGCCTCCGCCATAATGCATGATTCTCCCAATAGGTGTATAGTACAATGTCTTGACAATGTGTGATGACAGTTTCACATAACTGGCAAAATATCGAAATAACAGGTTTGTCAGAAATATCTTGAATGTTCACTTTCCACGAACTGGGTTTGCTATAATTGTCTATAAAGAGTGCAGGTACACATATTTGGGGAATTGAAAATTTTTACTTGATTTCTGACCGATCTTATTACAAGTTTATGCATTGAGTATAATTTTCAAGGTATGAAGAAAGAGTGTAATTACAGTACAAAATATTTTTTTTTCATTTAAACCTGACCTTTGACCCCTAACCTTTGACCTTTGACCTTCTGGCTGGAAATTTCCAAGAGAATCTCCATCAAGTAATACATGTACACATATTAAACACTTTTAAAACTAATACTGTAAAAGTGGAAATTTTCGCGGTGTTGAAATTTTCGCGCATTTCGCGCAACCAGAAACTAGCGCGAAAATAAAAACACGCGAATATTTTTGCTTGCCATACGTTCCTGTGCGTGATGTCTTGATTCCGCGGAATTAAAAACACGCGAAACTCTTCTGACCCGGCCTAGCGCGAAAAATTAGTCGCGCGAAAATATCCACTTTTACAGTAATGCAATCATTGCATATACTAGTATGCATGTATGAGGGAAATACAGTAGTAACATTTTGAGGAGTTGACCTTGACCTTTGAACCCCTGACTATTGACCCATGACCCCTAAATTCCCTAGATAATCCCTGCCAGTCAGTACATGCATATGTACCATGCTCCATGAAGATACATTGAACCATTTGCGAGAAAAGTGATATTGCAACATTTTCACCTAACCTTTGACCTTTTGACCTTTGACCTTATGACATGAAACTCTCTCTGGAGAATCCTTACGCAGTAGTACATGTCTACACTAAGTTTCAAGAAAATAACTGCGGGCATTGCATAGATATGGGGGAAATAGCAACATTTTTAGCATTTGACCTTGACCTTTTGACCTTTGACCTCTTGTCAATGTCACTAGAATCTACTCAACTAATTGTCCCATCATACATCATCCTTGGACCAAGTTTGGTGAAAGCTGCTTCATCCAGTTTTGAGTTATCACATAAACAGATAAATTTTAGGATTTGACCTTGATCTTTGACCTTTGACCTCTGTCCGATTTCACAGAAAAACTAATCAAGTAATTGTCCCATCATACATCATCCTCCAACAAAGTTTGGTGAAATTTGCTCCATACAGTCTTGAGTTATCGCGTAAACGGATACAATTTCATGATTTGACCTTGACCTTTGACCTTTAGCCAATTTCACCCAAAATCTTATCAAATCGTTGCCCCATCATACTTCATACTTGGACCAAGTTTGGTAAAATTCCAGTAAATATTACTCAAGTTATCGCGTAAACGAAAGCGGACGGACGTAAGGACGGACGGACAACCCGAAAACAAAATGCCTCCGGCACCACTTCGTGGCGGAGGCATAAAAAGTAGGGAGTGTGAGAAAAACAAACTATCAGGCAAGGAGACTGTTGGTCTTCTATATCTATTCAAAAAGTTTGAAGAATGTAATTTCTCGACGTCAGTTGTTACTACATATTGCGCAAATGTCTGAACTCCACCTGCGGGCCATATTTTAAGGAAATTACAAGTATCAACAGAACCCGCAAAGCTAGCAGCCAACCCTATTTGCAAAGTATGTGCAGGTACTTTCAGCAGCAGCGTCGGTAAATTTCAAGTTTTTGTCACGAAGTCCTGATGTGAGGTCCATTAACTGTTGATGATAGGCCAATGCTTTTACGCTGAATTGCTTTGATTGGATTTCACTCTGGAGATTAACGAACATTTTACTCAGAACTAACCCCAAGAAGAAAGGACACATAGGGATACCAACAACAACAAACAACCATAAGGCAAATTGAAACAAAGCAAAGCACAACAACAAAAGCCATCATTCTCCGAAATAACCTTGATGCTCTCTGGAGTCCCTGCTGATTGGCAAAAAAACAAAAACAAAAACAAAAAAACAAAAAAAATAAAAACAAAGACAAAAAACCCTCTCCGATAATCCAACCTTGAAATGACCTATAGGTGACATTCATTAATCACTCAACCTCCTTCCTGTCTTGCCATGAAGTTAAAAAATGCTCAAAGCCTGTATAATCCAAATGCCTAGGGACAAAACATAACATGATACTGTACTGTAGTTCTGTCCGTGCCCATTCATAAGAACAATGACTAGAAATGTCACTACGGCGACTGATGCCTCCGCCATAATGCATGATTCTTCCAATAGGTGTATAGTACAATGTCTTGACAATGTGTGATGACAGTTTCACATAACTGGCAAAATATCGAAATAACAGGTTTGTCAGAAATATCTTGAATGTTCACTTTCCACGAACTGGGTTTGCTATAATTGTCTATAAAGAGTGCAGGTACACATATTTGGGGAATTGAAAATTTTTACTTGATTTCTGACCGATCTTATTACAAGTTTATGCATTGAGTATAATTTTCAAGGTATGAAGAAAGAGTGTAATTACAGTACAAAATATTTTTTTTTCATTTAAACCTGACCTTTGACCCCTAACCTTTGACCTTTGACCTTCTGGCTGGAAATTTCCAAGAGAATCTCCATCAAGTAATACATGTACACATATTAAACACTTTTAAAACTAATACTGTAAAAGTGGAAATTTTCGCGGTGTTGAAATTTTCGCGCATTTCGCGCAACCAGAAACTAGCGCGAAAATAAAAACACGCGAATATTTTTGCTTGCCATACGTTCCTGTGCGTGATGTCTTGATTCCGCGGAATTAAAAACACGCGAAACTCTTCTGACCCGGCCTAGCGCGAAAAATTAGTCGCACGAAAATATCCACTTTTACAGTAATGCAATCATTGCATATACTAGTATGCATGTATGAGGGAAATACAGTAGTAACATTTTGAGGAGTTGACCTTGACCTTTGAACCCCTGACTATTGACCCATGACCCCTAAATTCCCTAGATAATCCCTGCCAGTCAGTACATGCATATGTACCATGCTCCATGAAGATACATTGAACCATTTGCGAGAAAAGTGATATTGCAACATTTTCACCTAATCTTTGACCTTTTGACCTTTGACCTTATGACATGAAACTCTCTCTGGAGAATCCTTACGCAGTAGTACATGTCTACACTAAGTTTCAAGAAAATAACTGCGGGCATTGCATAGATATGGGGGAAATAGCAACATTTTTAGCATTTGACCTTGACCTTTTGACCTTTGACCTCTTGTCAATGTCACTAGAATCTACTCAACTAATTGTCCCATCATACATCATCCTTGGACCAAGTTTGGTGAAAGCTGCTTCATCCAGTTTTGAGTTATCACATAAACAGATAAATTTTAGGATTTGACCTTGATCTTTGACCTTTGACCTCTGTCCGATTTCACAGAAAAACTAATCAAGTAATTGTCCCATCATACATCATCCTCCAACAAAGTTTGGTGAAATTTGCTCCATACAGTCTTGAGTTATCGCGTAAACGGATACAATTTCATGATTTGACCTTGACCTTTGACCTTTAGCCAATTTCACCCAAAATCTTATCAAATCGTTGCCCCATCATACTTCATACTTGGACCAAGTTTGGTAAAATTCCAGTAAATATTACTCAAGTTATCGCGTAAACGAAAGCGGACGGACGTAAGGACGGACGGACAACCCGAAAACAAAATGCCTCCGGCACCACTTCGTGGCGGAGGCATAAAAAGTAGGGAGTGTGAGAAAAACAAACTATCAGGCAAGGAGACTGTTGGTCTTCTATATCTATTCAAAAAGTTTGAAGAATGTAATTTCTCGACGTCAGTTGTTACTACATATTGCGCAAATGTCTGAACTCCACCTGCGGGCCATATTTTAAGGAAATTACAAGTATCAACAGAACCCGCAAAGCTAGCAGCCAACCCTATTTGCAAAGTATGTGCAGGTACTTTCAGCAGCAGCGTCGGTAAATTTCAAGTTTTTGTCACGAAGTCCTGATGTGAGGTCCATTAACTGTTGATGATAGGCCAATGCTTTTACGCTGAATTGCTTTGATTGGATTTCACTCTGGAGATTAACGAACATTTTACTCAGAACTAACCCCAAGAAGAAAGGACACATAGGGATACCAACAACAACAAACAACCATAAGGCAAATTGAAACAAAGCAAAGCACAACAACAAAAGCCATCATTCTCCGAAATAACCTTGATGCTCTCTGGAGTCCCTGCTGATTGGCAAAAAAACAAAAACAAAAACAAAAAAACAAAAAAACAAAAACAAAGACAAAAAACCCTCTCCGATAATCCAACCTTGAAATGACCTATAGGTGACATTCATTAATCACTCAACCTCCTTCCTGTCTTGCCATGAAGTTAAAAAATGCTCAAAGCCTGTATAATCCAAATGCCTAGGGACAAAACATAACATGATACTGTACTGTAGTTCTGTCCGTGCCCATTCATAAGAACAATGACTAGAAATGTCACTACGGCGACTGATGCCTCCGCCATAATGCATGATTCTTCCAATAGGTGTATAGTACAATGTCTTGACAATGTGTGATGACAGTTTCACATAACTGGCAAAATATCGAAATAACAGGTTTGTCAGAAATATCTTGAATGTTCACTTTCCACGAACTGGGTTTGCTATAATTGTCTATAAAGAGTGCAGGTACACATATTTGGGGAATTGAAAATTTTTACTTGATTTCTGACCGATCTTATTACAAGTTTATGCATTGAGTATAATTTTCAAGGTATGAAGAAAGAGTGTAATTACAGTACAAAATATTTTTTTTTCATTTAAACCTGACCTTTGACCCCTAACCTTTGACCTTTGACCTTCTGGCTGGAAATTTCCAAGAGAATCTCCATCAAGTAATACATGTACACATATTAAACACTTTTAAAACTAATACTGTAAAAGTGGAAATTTTCGCGGTGTTGAAATTTTCGCGCATTTCGCGCAACCAGAAACTAGCGCGAAAATAAAAACACGCGAATATTTTTGCTTGCCATACGTTCCTGTGCGTGATGTCTTGATTCCGCGGAATTAAAAACACGCGAAACTCTTCTGACCCGGCCTAGCGCGAAAAATTAGTCGCGCGAAAATATCCACTTTTACAGTAATGCAATCATTGCATATACTAGTATGCATGTATGAGGGAAATACAGTAGTAACATTTTGAGGAGTTGACCTTGACCTTTGAACCCCTGACTATTGACCCATGACCCCTAAATTCCCTAGATAATCCCTGCCAGTCAGTACATGCATATGTACCATGCTCCATGAAGATACATTGAACCATTTGCGAGAAAAGTGATATTGCAACATTTTCACCTAACCTTTGACCTTTTGACCTTTGACCTTATGACATGAAACTCTCTCTGGAGAATCCTTACGCAGTAGTACATGTCTACACTAAGTTTCAAGAAAATAACTGCGGGCATTGCATAGATATGGGGGAAATAGCAACATTTTTAGCATTTGACCTTGACCTTTTGACCTTTGACCTCTTGTCAATGTCACTAGAATCTACTCAACTAATTGTCCCATCATACATCATCCTTGGACCAAGTTTGGTGAAAGCTGCTTCATCCAGTTTTGAGTTATCACATAAACAGATAAATTTTAGGATTTGACCTTGATCTTTGACCTTTGACCTCTGTCCGATTTCACAGAAAAACTAATCAAGTAATTGTCCCATCATACATCATCCTCCAACAAAGTTTGGTGAAATTTGCTCCATACAGTCTTGAGTTATCGCGTAAACGGATACAATTTCATGATTTGACCTTGACCTTTGACCTTTAGCCAATTTCACCCAAAATCTTATCAAATCGTTGCCCCATCATACTTCATACTTGGACCAAGTTTGGTAAAATTCCAGTAAATATTACTCAAGTTATCGCGTAAACGAAAGCGGACGGACGTAAGGACGGACGGACAACCCGAAAACAAAATGCCTCCGGCACCACTTCGTGGCGGAGGCATAAAAAGTAGGGAGTGTGAGAAAAACAAACTATCAGGCAAGGAGACTGTTGGTCTTCTATATCTATTCAAAAAGTTTGAAGAATGTAATTTCTCGACGTCAGTTGTTACTACATATTGCGCAAATGTCTGAACTCCACCTGCGGGCCATATTTTAAGGAAATTACAAGTATCAACAGAACCCGCAAAGCTAGCAGCCAACCCTATTTGCAAAGTATGTGCAGGTACTTTCAGCAGCAGCGTCGGTAAATTTCAAGTTTTTGTCACGAAGTCCTGATGTGAGGTCCATTAACTGTTGATGATAGGCCAATGCTTTTACGCTGAATTGCTTTGATTGGATTTCACTCTGGAGATTAACGAACATTTTACTCAGAACTAACCCCAAGAAGAAAGGACACATAGGGATACCAACAACAACAAACAACCATAAGGCAAATTGAAACAAAGCAAAGCACAACAACAAAAGCCATCATTCTCCGAAATAACCTTGATGCTCTCTGGAGTCCCTGCTGATTGGCAAAAAAACAAAAACAAAAACAAAAAAACAAAAAAACAAAAACAAAGACAAAAAACCCTCTCCGATAATCCAACCTTGAAATGACCTATAGGTGACATTCATTAATCACTCAACCTCCTTCCTGTCTTGCCATGAAGTTAAAAAATGCTCAAAGCCTGTATAATCCAAATGCCTAGGGACAAAACATAACATGATACTGTACTGTAGTTCTGTCCGTGCCCATTCATAAGAACAATGACTAGAAATGTCACTACGGCGACTGATGCCTCCGCCATAATGCATGATTCTTCCAATAGGTGTATAGTACAATGTCTTGACAATGTGTGATGACAGTTTCACATAACTGGCAAAATATCGAAATAACAGGTTTGTCAGAAATATCTTGAATGTTCACTTTCCACGAACTGGGTTTGCTATAATTGTCTATAAAGAGTGCAGGTACACATATTTGGGGAATTGAAAATTTTTACTTGATTTCTGACCGATCTTATTACAAGTTTATGCATTGAGTATAATTTTCAAGGTATGAAGAAAGAGTGTAATTACAGTACAAAATATTTTTTTTTCATTTAAACCTGACCTTTGACCCCTAACCTTTGACCTTTGACCTTCTGGCTGGAAATTTCCAAGAGAATCTCCATCAAGTAATACATGTACACATATTAAACACTTTTAAAACTAATACTGTAAAAGTGGAAATTTTCGCGGTGTTGAAATTTTCGCGCATTTCGCGCAACCAGAAACTAGCGCGAAAATAAAAACACGCGAATATTTTTGCTTGCCATACGTTCCTGTGCGTGATGTCTTGATTCCGCGGAATTAAAAACACGCGAAACTCTTCTGACCCGGCCTAGCGCGAAAAATTAGTCGCACGAAAATATCCACTTTTACAGTAATGCAATCATTGCATATACTAGTATGCATGTATGAGGGAAATACAGTAGTAACATTTTGAGGAGTTGACCTTGACCTTTGAACCCCTGACTATTGACCCATGACCCCTAAATTCCCTAGATAATCCCTGCCAGTCAGTACATGCATATGTACCATGCTCCATGAAGATACATTGAACCATTTGCGAGAAAAGTGATATTGCAACATTTTCACCTAATCTTTGACCTTTTGACCTTTGACCTTATGACATGAAACTCTCTCTGGAGAATCCTTACGCAGTAGTACATGTCTACACTAAGTTTCAAGAAAATAACTGCGGGCATTGCATAGATATGGGGGAAATAGCAACATTTTTAGCATTTGACCTTGACCTTTTGACCTTTGACCTCTTGTCAATGTCACTAGAATCTACTCAACTAATTGTCCCATCATACATCATCCTTGGACCAAGTTTGGTGAAAGCTGCTTCATCCAGTTTTGAGTTATCACATAAACAGATAAATTTTAGGATTTGACCTTGATCTTTGACCTTTGACCTCTGTCCGATTTCACAGAAAAACTAATCAAGTAATTGTCCCATCATACATCATCCTCCAACAAAGTTTGGTGAAATTTGCTCCATACAGTCTTGAGTTATCGCGTAAACGGATACAATTTCATGATTTGACCTTGACCTTTGACCTTTAGCCAATTTCACCCAAAATCTTATCAAATCGTTGCCCCATCATACTTCATACTTGGACCAAGTTTGGTAAAATTCCAGTAAATATTACTCAAGTTATCGCGTAAACGAAAGCGGACGGACGTAAGGACGGACGGACAACCCGAAAACAAAATGCCTCCGGCACCACTTCGTGGCGGAGGCATAAAAAGTAGGGAGTGTGAGAAAAACAAACTATCAGGCAAGGAGACTGTTGGTCTTCTATATCTATTCAAAAAGTTTGAAGAATGTAATTTCTCGACGTCAGTTGTTACTACATATTGCGCAAATGTCTGAACTCCACCTGCGGGCCATATTTTAAGGAAATTACAAGTATCAACAGAACCCGCAAAGCTAGCAGCCAACCCTATTTGCAAAGTATGTGCAGGTACTTTCAGCAGCAGCGTCGGTAAATTTCAAGTTTTTGTCACGAAGTCCTGATGTGAGGTCCATTAACTGTTGATGATAGGCCAATGCTTTTACGCTGAATTGCTTTGATTGGATTTCACTCTGGAGATTAACGAACATTTTACTCAGAACTAACCCCAAGAAGAAAGGACACATAGGGATACCAACAACAACAAACAACCATAAGGCAAATTGAAACAAAGCAAAGCACAACAACAAAAGCCATCATTCTCCGAAATAACCTTGATGCTCTCTGGAGTCCCTGCTGATTGGCAAAAAAACAAAAACAAAAACAAAAAAACAAAAAAACAAAAACAAAGACAAAAAACCCTCTCCGATAATCCAACCTTGAAATGACCTATAGGTGACATTCATTAATCACTCAACCTCCTTCCTGTCTTGCCATGAAGTTAAAAAATGCTCAAAGCCTGTATAATCCAAATGCCTAGGGACAAAACATAACATGATACTGTACTGTAGTTCTGTCCGTGCCCATTCATAAGAACAATGACTAGAAATGTCACTACGGCGACTGATGCCTCCGCCATAATGCATGATTCTTCCAATAGGTGTATAGTACAATGTCTTGACAATGTGTGATGACAGTTTCACATAACTGGCAAAATATCGAAATAACAGGTTTGTCAGAAATATCTTGAATGTTCACTTTCCACGAACTGGGTTTGCTATAATTGTCTATAAAGAGTGCAGGTACACATATTTGGGGAATTGAAAATTTTTACTTGATTTCTGACCGATCTTATTACAAGTTTATGCATTGAGTATAATTTTCAAGGTATGAAGAAAGAGTGTAATTACAGTACAAAATATTTTTTTTTCATTTAAACCTGACCTTTGACCCCTAACCTTTGACCTTTGACCTTCTGGCTGGAAATTTCCAAGAGAATCTCCATCAAGTAATACATGTACACATATTAAACACTTTTAAAACTAATACTGTAAAAGTGGAAATTTTCGCGGTGTTGAAATTTTCGCGCATTTCGCGCAACCAGAAACTAGCGCGAAAATAAAAACACGCGAATATTTTTGCTTGCCATACGTTCCTGTGCGTGATGTCTTGATTCCGCGGAATTAAAAACACGCGAAACTCTTCTGACCCGGCCTAGCGCGAAAAATTAGTCGCACGAAAATATCCACTTTTACAGTAATGCAATCATTGCATATACTAGTATGCATGTATGAGGGAAATACAGTAGTAACATTTTGAGGAGTTGACCTTGACCTTTGAACCCCTGACTATTGACCCATGACCCCTAAATTCCCTAGATAATCCCTGCCAGTCAGTACATGCATATGTACCATGCTCCATGAAGATACATTGAACCATTTGCGAGAAAAGTGATATTGCAACATTTTCACCTAATCTTTGACCTTTTGACCTTTGACCTTATGACATGAAACTCTCTCTGGAGAATCCTTACGCAGTAGTACATGTCTACACTAAGTTTCAAGAAAATAACTGCGGGCATTGCATAGATATGGGGGAAATAGCAACATTTTTAGCATTTGACCTTGACCTTTTGACCTTTGACCTCTTGTCAATGTCACTAGAATCTACTCAACTAATTGTCCCATCATACATCATCCTTGGACCAAGTTTGGTGAAAGCTGCTTCATCCAGTTTTGAGTTATCACATAAACAGATAAATTTTAGGATTTGACCTTGATCTTTGACCTTTGACCTCTGTCCGATTTCACAGAAAAACTAATCAAGTAATTGTCCCATCATACATCATCCTCCAACAAAGTTTGGTGAAATTTGCTCCATACAGTCTTGAGTTATCGCGTAAACGGATACAATTTCATGATTTGACCTTGACCTTTGACCTTTAGCCAATTTCACCCAAAATCTTATCAAATCGTTGCCCCATCATACTTCATACTTGGACCAAGTTTGGTAAAATTCCAGTAAATATTACTCAAGTTATCGCGTAAACGAAAGCGGACGGACGTAAGGACGGACGGACAACCCGAAAACAAAATGCCTCCGGCACCACTTCGTGGCGGAGGCATAAAAAGTAGGGAGTGTGAGAAAAACAAACTATCAGGCAAGGAGACTGTTGGTCTTCTATATCTATTCAAAAAGTTTGAAGAATGTAATTTCTCGACGTCAGTTGTTACTACATATTGCGCAAATGTCTGAACTCCACCTGCGGGCCATATTTTAAGGAAATTACAAGTATCAACAGAACCCGCAAAGCTAGCAGCCAACCCTATTTGCAAAGTATGTGCAGGTACTTTCAGCAGCAGCGTCGGTAAATTTCAAGTTTTTGTCACGAAGTCCTGATGTGAGGTCCATTAACTGTTGATGATAGGCCAATGCTTTTACGCTGAATTGCTTTGATTGGATTTCACTCTGGAGATTAACGAACATTTTACTCAGAACTAACCCCAAGAAGAAAGGACACATAGGGATACCAACAACAACAAACAACCATAAGGCAAATTGAAACAAAGCAAAGCACAACAACAAAAGCCATCATTCTCCGAAATAACCTTGATGCTCTCTGGAGTCCCTGCTGATTGGCAAAAAAACAAAAACAAAAACAAAAAAACAAAAAAACAAAAACAAAGACAAAAAACCCTCTCCGATAATCCAACCTTGAAATGACCTATAGGTGACATTCATTAATCACTCAACCTCCTTCCTGTCTTGCCATGAAGTTAAAAAATGCTCAAAGCCTGTATAATCCAAATGCCTAGGGACAAAACATAACATGATACTGTACTGTAGTTCTGTCCGTGCCCATTCATAAGAACAATGACTAGAAATGTCACTACGGCGACTGATGCCTCCGCCATAATGCATGATTCTTCCAATAGGTGTATAGTACAATGTCTTGACAATGTGTGATGACAGTTTCACATAACTGGCAAAATATCGAAATAACAGGTTTGTCAGAAATATCTTGAATGTTCACTTTCCACGAACTGGGTTTGCTATAATTGTCTATAAAGAGTGCAGGTACACATATTTGGGGAATTGAAAATTTTTACTTGATTTCTGACCGATCTTATTACAAGTTTATGCATTGAGTATAATTTTCAAGGTATGAAGAAAGAGTGTAATTACAGTACAAAATATTTTTTTTTCATTTAAACCTGACCTTTGACCCCTAACCTTTGACCTTTGACCTTCTGGCTGGAAATTTCCAAGAGAATCTCCATCAAGTAATACATGTACACATATTAAACACTTTTAAAACTAATACTGTAAAAGTGGAAATTTTCGCGGTGTTGAAATTTTCGCGCATTTCGCGCAACCAGAAACTAGCGCGAAAATAAAAACACGCGAATATTTTTGCTTGCCATACGTTCCTGTGCGTGATGTCTTGATTCCGCGGAATTAAAAACACGCGAAACTCTTCTGACCCGGCCTAGCGCGAAAAATTAGTCGCGCGAAAATATCCACTTTTACAGTAATGCAATCATTGCATATACTAGTATGCATGTATGAGGGAAATACAGTAGTAACATTTTGAGGAGTTGACCTTGACCTTTGAACCCCTGACTATTGACCCATGACCCCTAAATTCCCTAGATAATCCCTGCCAGTCAGTACATGCATATGTACCATGCTCCATGAAGATACATTGAACCATTTGCGAGAAAAGTGATATTGCAACATTTTCACCTAACCTTTGACCTTTTGACCTTTGACCTTATGACATGAAACTCTCTCTGGAGAATCCTTACGCAGTAGTACATGTCTACACTAAGTTTCAAGAAAATAACTGCGGGCATAGCATAGATATGGGGGAAATAGCAACATTTTTAGCATTTGACCTTGACCTTTTGACCTTTGACCTCTTGTCAATGTCACTAGAATCTACTCAACTAATTGTCCCATCATACATCATCCTTGGACCAAGTTTGGTGAAAGCTGCTTCATCCAGTTTTGAGTTATCACATAAACAGATAAATTTTAGGATTTGACCTTGATCTTTGACCTTTGACCTCTGTCCGATTTCACAGAAAAACTAATCAAGTAATTGTCCCATCATACATCATCCTCCAACAAAGTTTGGTGAAATTTGCTCCATACAGTCTTGAGTTATCGCGTAAACGGATACAATTTCATGATTTGACCTTGACCTTTGACCTTTAGCCAATTTCACCCAAAATCTTATCAAATCGTTGCCCCATCATACTTCATACTTGGACCAAGTTTGGTAAAATTCCAGTAAATATTACTCAAGTTATCGCGTAAACGAAAGCGGACGGACGTAAGGACGGACGGACAACCCGAAAACAAAATGCCTCCGGCACCACTTCGTGGCGGAGGCATAAAAAGTAGGGAGTGTGAGAAAAACAAACTATCAGGCAAGGAGACTGTTGGTCTTCTATATCTATTCAAAAAGTTTGAAGAATGTAATTTCTCGACGTCAGTTGTTACTACATATTGCGCAAATGTCTGAACTCCACCTGCGGGCCATATTTTAAGGAAATTACAAGTATCAACAGAACCCGCAAAGCTAGCAGCCAACCCTATTTGCAAAGTATGTGCAGGTACTTTCAGCAGCAGCGTCGGTAAATTTCAAGTTTTTGTCACGAAGTCCTGATGTGAGGTCCATTAACTGTTGATGATAGGCCAATGCTTTTACGCTGAATTGCTTTGATTGGATTTCACTCTGGAGATTAACGAACATTTTACTCAGAACTAACCCCAAGAAGAAAGGACACATAGGGATACCAACAACAACAAACAACCATAAGGCAAATTGAAACAAAGCAAAGCACAACAACAAAAGCCATCATTCTCCGAAATAACCTTGATGCTCTCTGGAGTCCCTGCTGATTGGCAAAAAAACAAAAACAAAAACAAAAAAACAAAAAAACAAAAACAAAGACAAAAAACCCTCTCCGATAATCCAACCTTGAAATGACCTATAGGTGACATTCATTAATCACTCAACCTCCTTCCTGTCTTGCCATGAAGTTAAAAAATGCTCAAAGCCTGTATAATCCAAATGCCTAGGGACAAAACATAACATGATACTGTACTGTAGTTCTGTCCGTGCCCATTCATAAGAACAATGACTAGAAATGTCACTACGGCGACTGATGCCTCCGCCATAATGCATGATTCTTCCAATAGGTGTATAGTACAATGTCTTGACAATGTGTGATGACAGTTTCACATAACTGGCAAAATATCGAAATAACAGGTTTGTCAGAAATATCTTGAATGTTCACTTTCCACGAACTGGGTTTGCTATAATTGTCTATAAAGAGTGCAGGTACACATATTTGGGGAATTGAAAATTTTTACTTGATTTCTGACCGATCTTATTACAAGTTTATGCATTGAGTATAATTTTCAAGGTATGAAGAAAGAGTGTAATTACAGTACAAAATATTTTTTTTTCATTTAAACCTGACCTTTGACCCCTAACCTTTGACCTTTGACCTTCTGGCTGGAAATTTCCAAGAGAATCTCCATCAAGTAATACATGTACACATATTAAACACTTTTAAAACTAATACTGTAAAAGTGGAAATTTTCGCGGTGTTGAAATTTTCGCGCATTTCGCGCAACCAGAAACTAGCGCGAAAATAAAAACACGCGAATATTTTTGCTTGCCATACGTTCCTGTGCGTGATGTCTTGATTCCGCGGAATTAAAAACACGCGAAACTCTTCTGACCCGGCCTAGCGCGAAAAATTAGTCGCACGAAAATATCCACTTTTACAGTAATGCAATCATTGCATATACTAGTATGCATGTATGAGGGAAATACAGTAGTAACATTTTGAGGAGTTGACCTTGACCTTTGAACCCCTGACTATTGACCCATGACCCCTAAATTCCCTAGATAATCCCTGCCAGTCAGTACATGCATATGTACCATGCTCCATGAAGATACATTGAACCATTTGCGAGAAAAGTGATATTGCAACATTTTCACCTAATCTTTGACCTTTTGACCTTTGACCTTATGACATGAAACTCTCTCTGGAGAATCCTTACGCAGTAGTACATGTCTACACTAAGTTTCAAGAAAATAACTGCGGGCATTGCATAGATATGGGGGAAATAGCAACATTTTTAGCATTTGACCTTGACCTTTTGACCTTTGACCTCTTGTCAATGTCACTAGAATCTACTCAACTAATTGTCCCATCATACATCATCCTTGGACCAAGTTTGGTGAAAGCTGCTTCATCCAGTTTTGAGTTATCACATAAACAGATAAATTTTAGGATTTGACCTTGATCTTTGACCTTTGACCTCTGTCCGATTTCACAGAAAAACTAATCAAGTAATTGTCCCATCATACATCATCCTCCAACAAAGTTTGGTGAAATTTGCTCCATACAGTCTTGAGTTATCGCGTAAACGGATACAATTTCATGATTTGACCTTGACCTTTGACCTTTAGCCAATTTCACCCAAAATCTTATCAAATCGTTGCCCCATCATACTTCATACTTGGACCAAGTTTGGTAAAATTCCAGTAAATATTACTCAAGTTATCGCGTAAACGAAAGCGGACGGACGTAAGGACGGACGGACAACCCGAAAACAAAATGCCTCCGGCACCACTTCGTGGCGGAGGCATAAAAAGTAGGGAGTGTGAGAAAAACAAACTATCAGGCAAGGAGACTGTTGGTCTTCTATATCTATTCAAAAAGTTTGAAGAATGTAATTTCTCGACGTCAGTTGTTACTACATATTGCGCAAATGTCTGAACTCCACCTGCGGGCCATATTTTAAGGAAATTACAAGTATCAACAGAACCCGCAAAGCTAGCAGCCAACCCTATTTGCAAAGTATGTGCAGGTACTTTCAGCAGCAGCGTCGGTAAATTTCAAGTTTTTGTCACGAAGTCCTGATGTGAGGTCCATTAACTGTTGATGATAGGCCAATGCTTTTACGCTGAATTGCTTTGATTGGATTTCACTCTGGAGATTAACGAACATTTTACTCAGAACTAACCCCAAGAAGAAAGGACACATAGGGATACCAACAACAAACAACCATAAGGCAAATTGAAACAAAGCAAAGCACAACAACAAAAGCCATCATTCTCCGAAATAACCTTGATGCTCTCTGGAGTCCCTGCTGATTGGCAAAAAAACAAAAACAAAAACAAAAAAACAAAAAAACAAAAACAAAGACAAAAAACCCTCTCCGATAATCCAACCTTGAAATGACCTATAGGTGACATTCATTAATCACTCAACCTCCTTCCTGTCTTGCCATGAAGTTAAAAAATGCTCAAAGCCTGTATAATCCAAATGCCTAGGGACAAAACATAACATGATACTGTACTGTAGTTCTGTCCGTGCCCATTCATAAGAACAATGACTAGAAATGTCACTACGGCGACTGATGCCTCCGCCATAATGCATGATTCTTCCAATAGGTGTATAGTACAATGTCTTGACAATGTGTGATGACAGTTTCACATAACTGGCAAAATATCGAAATAACAGGTTTGTCAGAAATATCTTGAATGTTCACTTTCCACGAACTGGGTTTGCTATAATTGTCTATAAAGAGTGCAGGTACACATATTTGGGGAATTGAAAATTTTTACTTGATTTCTGACCGATCTTATTACAAGTTTATGCATTGAGTATAATTTTCAAGGTATGAAGAAAGAGTGTAATTACAGTACAAAATATTTTTTTTTCATTTAAACCTGACCTTTGACCCCTAACCTTTGACCTTTGACCTTCTGGCTGGAAATTTCCAAGAGAATCTCCATCAAGTAATACATGTACACATATTAAACACTTTTAAAACTAATACTGTAAAAGTGGAAATTTTCGCGGTGTTGAAATTTTCGCGCATTTCGCGCAACCAGAAACTAGCGCGAAAATAAAAACACGCGAATATTTTTGCTTGCCATACGTTCCTGTGCGTGATGTCTTGATTCCGCGGAATTAAAAACACGCGAAACTCTTCTGACCCGGCCTAGCGCGAAAAATTAGTCGCGCGAAAATATCCACTTTTACAGTAATGCAATCATTGCATATACTAGTATGCATGTATGAGGGAAATACAGTAGTAACATTTTGAGGAGTTGACCTTGACCTTTGAACCCCTGACTATTGACCCATGACCCCTAAATTCCCTAGATAATCCCTGCCAGTCAGTACATGCATATGTACCATGCTCCATGAAGATACATTGAACCATTTGCGAGAAAAGTGATATTGCAACATTTTCACCTAACCTTTGACCTTTTGACCTTTGACCTTATGACATGAAACTCTCTCTGGAGAATCCTTACGCAGTAGTACATGTCTACACTAAGTTTCAAGAAAATAACTGCGGGCATAGCATAGATATGGGGGAAATAGCAACATTTTTAGCATTTGACCTTGACCTTTTGACCTTTGACCTCTTGTCAATGTCACTAGAATCTACTCAACTAATTGTCCCATCATACATCATCCTTGGACCAAGTTTGGTGAAAGCTGCTTCATCCAGTTTTGAGTTATCACATAAACAGATAAATTTTAGGATTTGACCTTGATCTTTGACCTTTGACCTCTGTCCGATTTCACAGAAAAACTAATCAAGTAATTGTCCCATCATACATCATCCTCCAACAAAGTTTGGTGAAATTTGCTCCATACAGTCTTGAGTTATCGCGTAAACGGATACAATTTCATGATTTGACCTTGACCTTTGACCTTTAGCCAATTTCACCCAAAATCTTATCAAATCGTTGCCCCATCATACTTCATACTTGGACCAAGTTTGGTAAAATTCCAGTAAATATTACTCAAGTTATCGCGTAAACGAAAGCGGACGGACGTAAGGACGGACGGACAACCCGAAAACAAAATGCCTCCGGCACCACTTCGTGGCGGAGGCATAAAAAGTAGGGAGTGTGAGAAAAACAAACTATCAGGCAAGGAGACTGTTGGTCTTCTATATCTATTCAAAAAGTTTGAAGAATGTAATTTCTCGACGTCAGTTGTTACTACATATTGCGCAAATGTCTGAACTCCACCTGCGGGCCATATTTTAAGGAAATTACAAGTATCAACAGAACCCGCAAAGCTAGCAGCCAACCCTATTTGCAAAGTATGTGCAGGTACTTTCAGCAGCAGCGTCGGTAAATTTCAAGTTTTTGTCACGAAGTCCTGATGTGAGGTCCATTAACTGTTGATGATAGGCCAATGCTTTTACGCTGAATTGCTTTGATTGGATTTCACTCTGGAGATTAACGAACATTTTACTCAGAACTAACCCCAAGAAGAAAGGACACATAGGGATACCAACAACAACAAACAACCATAAGGCAAATTGAAACAAAGCAAAGCACAACAACAAAAGCCATCATTCTCCGAAATAACCTTGATGCTCTCTGGAGTCCCTGCTGATTGGCAAAAAAACAAAAACAAAAACAAAAAAACAAAAAAACAAAAACAAAGACAAAAAACCCTCTCCGATAATCCAACCTTGAAATGACCTATAGGTGACATTCATTAATCACTCAACCTCCTTCCTGTCTTGCCATGAAGTTAAAAAATGCTCAAAGCCTGTATAATCCAAATGCCTAGGGACAAAACATAACATGATACTGTACTGTAGTTCTGTCCGTGCCCATTCATAAGAACAATGACTAGAAATGTCACTACGGCGACTGATGCCTCCGCCATAATGCATGATTCTTCCAATAGGTGTATAGTACAATGTCTTGACAATGTGTGATGACAGTTTCACATAACTGGCAAAATATCGAAATAACAGGTTTGTCAGAAATATCTTGAATGTTCACTTTCCACGAACTGGGTTTGCTATAATTGTCTA
Organism: Diadema setosum; assembly: GCF_964275005.1. Classification (NCBI taxonomy): domain Eukaryota; kingdom Metazoa; phylum Echinodermata; class Echinoidea; order Diadematoida; family Diadematidae; genus Diadema; species Diadema setosum. The sequence continues at coordinate 43,647,414 of NC_092688.1, read as the reverse complement.
TAAAGAGTGCAGGTACACATATTTGGGGAATTGAAAATTTTTACTTGATTTCTGACCGATCTTATTACAAGTTTATGCATTGAGTATAATTTTCAAGGTATGAAGAAAGAGTGTAATTACAGTACAAAATATTTTTTTTTCATTTAAACCTGACCTTTGACCCCTAACCTTTGACCTTTGACCTTCTGGCTGGAAATTTCCAAGAGAATCTCCATCAAGTAATACATGTACACATATTAAACACTTTTAAAACTAATACTGTAAAAGTGGAAATTTTCGCGGTGTTGAAATTTTCGCGCATTTCGCGCAACCAGAAACTAGCGCGAAAATAAAAACACGCGAATATTTTTGCTTGCCATACGTTCCTGTGCGTGATGTCTTGATTCCGCGGAATTAAAAACACGCGAAACTCTTCTGACCCGGCCTAGCGCGAAAAATTAGTCGCGCGAAAATATCCACTTTTACAGTAATGCAATCATTGCATATACTAGTATGCATGTATGAGGGAAATACAGTAGTAACATTTTGAGGAGTTGACCTTGACCTTTGAACCCCTGACTATTGACCCATGACCCCTAAATTCCCTAGATAATCCCTGCCAGTCAGTACATGCATATGTACCATGCTCCATGAAGATACATTGAACCATTTGCGAGAAAAGTGATATTGCAACATTTTCACCTAACCTTTGACCTTTTGACCTTTGACCTTATGACATGAAACTCTCTCTGGAGAATCCTTACGCAGTAGTACATGTCTACACTAAGTTTCAAGAAAATAACTGCGGGCATAGCATAGATATGGGGGAAATAGCAACATTTTTAGCATTTGACCTTGACCTTTTGACCTTTGACCTCTTGTCAATGTCACTAGAATCTACTCAACTAATTGTCCCATCATACATCATCCTTGGACCAAGTTTGGTGAAAGCTGCTTCATCCAGTTTTGAGTTATCACATAAACAGATAAATTTTAGGATTTGACCTTGATCTTTGACCTTTGACCTCTGTCCGATTTCACAGAAAAACTAATCAAGTAATTGTCCCATCATACATCATCCTCCAACAAAGTTTGGTGAAATTTGCTCCATACAGTCTTGAGTTATCGCGTAAACGGATACAATTTCATGATTTGACCTTGACCTTTGACCTTTAGCCAATTTCACCCAAAATCTTATCAAATCGTTGCCCCATCATACTTCATACTTGGACCAAGTTTGGTAAAATTCCAGTAAATATTACTCAAGTTATCGCGTAAACGAAAGCGGACGGACGTAAGGACGGACGGACAACCCGAAAACAAAATGCCTCCGGCACCACTTCGTGGCGGAGGCATAAAAAGTAGGGAGTGTGAGAAAAACAAACTATCAGGCAAGGAGACTGTTGGTCTTCTATATCTATTCAAAAAGTTTGAAGAATGTAATTTCTCGACGTCAGTTGTTACTACATATTGCGCAAATGTCTGAACTCCACCTGCGGGCCATATTTTAAGGAAATTACAAGTATCAACAGAACCCGCAAAGCTAGCAGCCAACCCTATTTGCAAAGTATGTGCAGGTACTTTCAGCAGCAGCGTCGGTAAATTTCAAGTTTTTGTCACGAAGTCCTGATGTGAGGTCCATTAACTGTTGATGATAGGCCAATGCTTTTACGCTGAATTGCTTTGATTGGATTTCACTCTGGAGATTAACGAACATTTTACTCAGAACTAACCCCAAGAAGAAAGGACACATAGGGATACCAACAACAACAAACAACCATAAGGCAAATTGAAACAAAGCAAAGCACAACAACAAAAGCCATCATTCTCCGAAATAACCTTGATGCTCTCTGGAGTCCCTGCTGATTGGCAAAAAAACAAAAACAAAAACAAAAAAACAAAAAAACAAAAACAAAGACAAAAAACCCTCTCCGATAATCCAACCTTGAAATGACCTATAGGTGACATTCATTAATCACTCAACCTCCTTCCTGTCTTGCCATGAAGTTAAAAAATGCTCAAAGCCTGTATAATCCAAATGCCTAGGGACAAAACATAACATGATACTGTACTGTAGTTCTGTCCGTGCCCATTCATAAGAACAATGACTAGAAATGTCACTACGGCGACTGATGCCTCCGCCATAATGCATGATTCTTCCGATAGGTGTATAGTACAATGTCTTGACAATGTGTGATGACAGTTTCACATAACTGGCAAAATATCGAAATAACAGGTTTGTCAGAAATATCTTGAATGTTCACTTTCCACGAACTGGGTTTGCTATAATTGTCTATAAAGAGTGCAGGTACACATATTTGGGGAATTGAAAATTTTTACTTGATTTCTGACCGATCTTATTACAAGTTTATGCATTGAGTATAATTTTCAAGGTATGAAGAAAGAGTGTAATTACAGTACAAAATATTTTTTTTTCATTTAAACCTGACCTTTGACCCCTAACCTTTGACCTTTGACCTTCTGGCTGGAAATTTCCAAGAGAATCTCCATCAAGTAATACATGTACACATATTAAACACTTTTAAAACTAATACTGTAAAAGTGGAAATTTTCGCGGTGTTGAAATTTTCGCGCATTTCGCGCAACCAGAAACTAGCGCGAAAATAAAAACACGCGAATATTTTTGCTTGCCATACGTTCCTGTGCGTGATGTCTTGATTCCGCGGAATTAAAAACACGCGAAACTCTTCTGACCCGGCCTAGCGCGAAAAATTAGTCGCACGAAAATATCCACTTTTACAGTAATGCAATCATTGCATATACTAGTATGCATGTATGAGGGAAATACAGTAGTAACATTTTGAGGAGTTGACCTTGACCTTTGAACCCCTGACTATTGACCCATGACCCCTAAATTCCCTAGATAATCCCTGCCAGTCAGTACATGCATATGTACCATGCTCCATGAAGATACATTGAACCATTTGCGAGAAAAGTGATATTGCAACATTTTCACCTAATCTTTGACCTTTTGACCTTTGACCTTATGACATGAAACTCTCTCTGGAGAATCCTTACGCAGTAGTACATGTCTACACTAAGTTTCAAGAAAATAACTGCGGGCATTGCATAGATATGGGGGAAATAGCAACATTTTTAGCATTTGACCTTGACCTTTTGACCTTTGACCTCTTGTCAATGTCACTAGAATCTACTCAACTAATTGTCCCATCATACATCATCCTTGGACCAAGTTTGGTGAAAGCTGCTTCATCCAGTTTTGAGTTATCACATAAACAGATAAATTTTAGGATTTGACCTTGATCTTTGACCTTTGACCTCTGTCCGATTTCACAGAAAAACTAATCAAGTAATTGTCCCATCATACATCATCCTCCAACAAAGTTTGGTGAAATTTGCTCCATACAGTCTTGAGTTATCGCGTAAACGGATACAATTTCATGATTTGACCTTGACCTTTGACCTTTAGCCAATTTCACCCAAAATCTTATCAAATCGTTGCCCCATCATACTTCATACTTGGACCAAGTTTGGTAAAATTCCAGTAAATATTACTCAAGTTATCGCGTAAACGAAAGCGGACGGACGTAAGGACGGACGGACAACCCGAAAACAAAATGCCTCCGGCACCACTTCGTGGCGGAGGCATAAAAAGTAGGGAGTGTGAGAAAAACAAACTATCAGGCAAGGAGACTGTTGGTCTTCTATATCTATTCAAAAAGTTTGAAGAATGTAATTTCTCGACGTCAGTTGTTACTACATATTGCGCAAATGTCTGAACTCCACCTGCGGGCCATATTTTAAGGAAATTACAAGTATCAACAGAACCCGCAAAGCTAGCAGCCAACCCTATTTGCAAAGTATGTGCAGGTACTTTCAGCAGCAGCGTCGGTAAATTTCAAGTTTTTGTCACGAAGTCCTGATGTGAGGTCCATTAACTGTTGATGATAGGCCAATGCTTTTACGCTGAATTGCTTTGATTGGATTTCACTCTGGAGATTAACGAACATTTTACTCAGAACTAACCCCAAGAAGAAAGGACACATAGGGATACCAACAACAACAAACAACCATAAGGCAAATTGAAACAAAGCAAAGCACAACAACAAAAGCCATCATTCTCCGAAATAACCTTGATGCTCTCTGGAGTCCCTGCTGATTGGCAAAAAAACAAAAACAAAAACAAAAAAACAAAAAAACAAAAACAAAGACAAAAAACCCTCTCCGATAATCCAACCTTGAAATGACCTATAGGTGACATTCATTAATCACTCAACCTCCTTCCTGTCTTGCCATGAAGTTAAAAAATGCTCAAAGCCTGTATAATCCAAATGCCTAGGGACAAAACATAACATGATACTGTACTGTAGTTCTGTCCGTGCCCATTCATAAGAACAATGACTAGAAATGTCACTACGGCGACTGATGCCTCCGCCATAATGCATGATTCTTCCAATAGGTGTATAGTACAATGTCTTGACAATGTGTGATGACAGTTTCACATAACTGGCAAAATATCGAAATAACAGGTTTGTCAGAAATATCTTGAATGTTCACTTTCCACGAACTGGGTTTGCTATAATTGTCTATAAAGAGTGCAGGTACACATATTTGGGGAATTGAAAATTTTTACTTGATTTCTGACCGATCTTATTACAAGTTTATGCATTGAGTATAATTTTCAAGGTATGAAGAAAGAGTGTAATTACAGTACAAAATATTTTTTTTTCATTTAAACCTGACCTTTGACCCCTAACCTTTGACCTTTGACCTTCTGGCTGGAAATTTCCAAGAGAATCTCCATCAAGTAATACATGTACACATATTAAACACTTTTAAAACTAATACTGTAAAAGTGGAAATTTTCGCGGTGTTGAAATTTTCGCGCATTTCGCGCAACCAGAAACTAGCGCGAAAATAAAAACACGCGAATATTTTTGCTTGCCATACGTTCCTGTGCGTGATGTCTTGATTCCGCGGAATTAAAAACACGCGAAACTCTTCTGACCCGGCCTAGCGCGAAAAATTAGTCGCACGAAAATATCCACTTTTACAGTAATGCAATCATTGCATATACTAGTATGCATGTATGAGGGAAATACAGTAGTAACATTTTGAGGAGTTGACCTTGACCTTTGAACCCCTGACTATTGACCCATGACCCCTAAATTCCCTAGATAATCCCTGCCAGTCAGTACATGCATATGTACCATGCTCCTTGAAGATACATTGAACCATTTGCGAGAAAAGTGATATTGCAACATTTTCACCTAATCTTTGACCTTTTGACCTTTGACCTTATGACATGAAACTCTCTCTGGAGAATCCTTACGCAGTAGTACATGTCTACACTAAGTTTCAAGAAAATAACTGCGGGCATTGCATAGATATGGGGGAAATAGCAACATTTTTAGCATTTGACCTTGACCTTTTGACCTTTGACCTCTTGTCAATGTCACTAGAATCTACTCAACTAATTGTCCCATCATACATCATCCTTGGACCAAGTTTGGTGAAAGCTGCTTCATCCAGTTTTGAGTTATCACATAAACAGATAAATTTTAGGATTTGACCTTGATCTTTGACCTTTGACCTCTGTCCGATTTCACAGAAAAACTAATCAAGTAATTGTCCCATCATACATCATCCTCCAACAAAGTTTGGTGAAATTTGCTCCATACAGTCTTGAGTTATCGCGTAAACGGATACAATTTCATGATTTGACCTTGACCTTTGACCTTTAGCCAATTTCACCCAAAATCTTATCAAATCGTTGCCCCATCATACTTCATACTTGGACCAAGTTTGGTAAAATTCCAGTAAATATTACTCAAGTTATCGCGTAAACGAAAGCGGACGGACGTAAGGACGGACGGACAACCCGAAAACAAAATGCCTCCGGCACCACTTCGTGGCGGAGGCATAAAAAGTAGGGAGTGTGAGAAAAACAAACTATCAGGCAAGGAGACTGTTGGTCTTCTATATCTATTCAAAAAGTTTGAAGAATGTAATTTCTCGACGTCAGTTGTTACTACATATTGCGCAAATGTCTGAACTCCACCTGCGGGCCATATTTTAAGGAAATTACAAGTATCAACAGAACCCGCAAAGCTAGCAGCCAACCCTATTTGCAAAGTATGTGCAGGTACTTTCAGCAGCAGCGTCGGTAAATTTCAAGTTTTTGTCACGAAGTCCTGATGTGAGGTCCATTAACTGTTGATGATAGGCCAATGCTTTTACGCTGAATTGCTTTGATTGGATTTCACTCTGGAGATTAACGAACATTTTACTCAGAACTAACCCCAAGAAGAAAGGACACATAGGGATACCAACAACAACAAACAACCATAAGGCAAATTGAAACAAAGCAAAGCACAACAACAAAAGCCATCATTCTCCGAAATAACCTTGATGCTCTCTGGAGTCCCTGCTGATTGGCAAAAAAACAAAAACAAAAACAAAAAAACAAAAAAACAAAAACAAAGACAAAAAACCCTCTCCGATAATCCAACCTTGAAATGACCTATAGGTGACATTCATTAATCACTCAACCTCCTTCCTGTCTTGCCATGAAGTTAAAAAATGCTCAAAGCCTGTATAATCCAAATGCCTAGGGACAAAACATAACATGATACTGTACTGTAGTTCTGTCCGTGCCCATTCATAAGAACAATGACTAGAAATGTCACTACGGCGACTGATGCCTCCGCCATAATGCATGATTCTTCCAATAGGTGTATAGTACAATGTCTTGACAATGTGTGATGACAGTTTCACATAACTGGCAAAATATCGAAATAACAGGTTTGTCAGAAATATCTTGAATGTTCACTTTCCACGAACTGGGTTTGCTATAATTGTCTATAAAGAGTGCAGGTACACATATTTGGGGAATTGAAAATTTTTACTTGATTTCTGACCGATCTTATTACAAGTTTATGCATTGAGTATAATTTTCAAGGTATGAAGAAAGAGTGTAATTACAGTACAAAATATTTTTTTTTCATTTAAACCTGACCTTTGACCCCTAACCTTTGACCTTTGACCTTCTGGCTGGAAATTTCCAAGAGAATCTCCATCAAGTAATACATGTACACATATTAAACACTTTTAAAACTAATACTGTAAAAGTGGAAATTTTCGCGGTGTTGAAATTTTCGCGCATTTCGCGCAACCAGAAACTAGCGCGAAAATAAAAACACGCGAATATTTTTGCTTGCCATACGTTCCTGTGCGTGATGTCTTGATTCCGCGGAATTAAAAACACGCGAAACTCTTCTGACCCGGCCTAGCGCGAAAAATTAGTCGCACGAAAATATCCACTTTTACAGTAATGCAATCATTGCATATACTAGTATGCATGTATGAGGGAAATACAGTAGTAACATTTTGAGGAGTTGACCTTGACCTTTGAACCCCTGACTATTGACCCATGACCCCTAAATTCCCTAGATAATCCCTGCCAGTCAGTACATGCATATGTACCATGCTCCATGAAGATACATTGAACCATTTGCGAGAAAAGTGATATTGCAACATTTTCACCTAATCTTTGACCTTTTGACCTTTGACCTTATGACATGAAACTCTCTCTGGAGAATCCTTACGCAGTAGTACATGTCTACACTAAGTTTCAAGAAAATAACTGCGGGCATTGCATAGATATGGGGGAAATAGCAACATTTTTAGCATTTGACCTTGACCTTTTGACCTTTGACCTCTTGTCAATGTCACTAGAATCTACTCAACTAATTGTCCCATCATACATCATCCTTGGACCAAGTTTGGTGAAAGCTGCTTCATCCAGTTTTGAGTTATCACATAAACAGATAAATTTTAGGATTTGACCTTGATCTTTGACCTTTGACCTCTGTCCGATTTCACAGAAAAACTAATCAAGTAATTGTCCCATCATACATCATCCTCCAACAAAGTTTGGTGAAATTTGCTCCATACAGTCTTGAGTTATCGCGTAAACGGATACAATTTCATGATTTGACCTTGACCTTTGACCTTTAGCCAATTTCACCCAAAATCTTATCAAATCGTTGCCCCATCATACTTCATACTTGGACCAAGTTTGGTAAAATTCCAGTAAATATTACTCAAGTTATCGCGTAAACGAAAGCGGACGGACGTAAGGACGGACGGACAACCCGAAAACAAAATGCCTCCGGCACCACTTCGTGGCGGAGGCATAAAAAGTAGGGAGTGTGAGAAAAACAAACTATCAGGCAAGGAGACTGTTGGTCTTCTATATCTATTCAAAAAGTTTGAAGAATGTAATTTCTCGACGTCAGTTGTTACTACATATTGCGCAAATGTCTGAACTCCACCTGCGGGCCATATTTTAAGGAAATTACAAGTATCAACAGAACCCGCAAAGCTAGCAGCCAACCCTATTTGCAAAGTATGTGCAGGTACTTTCAGCAGCAGCGTCGGTAAATTTCAAGTTTTTGTCACGAAGTCCTGATGTGAGGTCCATTAACTGTTGATGATAGGCCAATGCTTTTACGCTGAATTGCTTTGATTGGATTTCACTCTGGAGATTAACGAACATTTTACTCAGAACTAACCCCAAGAAGAAAGGACACATAGGGATACCAACAACAACAAACAACCATAAGGCAAATTGAAACAAAGCAAAGCACAACAACAAAAGCCATCATTCTCCGAAATAACCTTGATGCTCTCTGGAGTCCCTGCTGATTGGCAAAAAAACAAAAACAAAAACAAAAAAACAAAAAAAACAAAAACAAAGACAAAAAACCCTCTCCGATAATCCAACCTTGAAATGACCTATAGGTGACATTCATTAATCACTCAACCTCCTTCCTGTCTTGCCATGAAGTTAAAAAATGCTCAAAGCCTGTATAATCCAAATGCCTAGGGACAAAACATAACATGATACTGTACTGTAGTTCTGTCCGTGCCCATTCATAAGAACAATGACTAGAAATGTCACTACGGCGACTGATGCCTCCGCCATAATGCATGATTCTTCCAATAGGTGTATAGTACAATGTCTTGACAATGTGTGATGACAGTTTCACATAACTGGCAAAATATCGAAATAACAGGTTTGTCAGAAATATCTTGAATGTTCACTTTCCACGAACTGGGTTTGCTATAATTGTCTATAA